>NC_133332.1:14059983-14139983 GCF_042186555.1 Aquarana catesbeiana
TCCTTTCTTTTCCTTCCTTCTTTTCTTTCTTCCTTCCTTCCTCCTTTCCTTTCCCTTCCTTCCTTTCCTTTCCTTTCCTTCCTTTCCTTTCCTTTCCTTTCCTTTCCTTTCCCTTCTTTTCTCCTTCTCTCCTTTGTTCTTTCTTTCTTTCTTCTTCCTTCCTTCCTCCTTCCTTCCTTTCCTTTCCTTCCTTTCCTTTCCTTCCTTCTACTTTTCTTCCTTCCTTCCTTCCTCCTTTCATTCCCTTCCTTTCCTTTCCTTTCCTTTCCTTTCCTTTCCTTTCCCTTCTTTTCTCCTTCTCTTTGTTTCTTTCTTTCTTTTTCTTCTTTCCTTCCTTCCTTCCTCCTTTCCTTTCCTTTCCTTTCCTTTCCTTTCCTTTCCTTTCCTTTCCTTCCTTCCTACTTTTCTTCCTTCCTTCCTTCCTTCCTTCCTTCCTCCTTTCATTCCCTTTCCTTTCCTTTCCTTTCCTTTCCTTTCCTTTCCTTTCCTTTCCTTTCCTTTCCTCTTTCTTCCTTTCTTCCTTCCTCCTTTCTTCCTTCCTCCTTTCCTTTCCTTTCCTTTTCCTTCGTTCCTTCCTTCCTTCCTCCTTTCCTTTCCCTTTCCTTTCCTTTCCTTTCCTTTCCTTTCCTTTTCCTTTCCTTTCCTTTCCTTTCCTTTCCCTTCTTTTCTCCTTCTCTCCTTTGTTTCTTTCTTCTTTTTCTTCTTTCCTTTCTTCCTTCCTCCTTCCTTTCCTTTCCTTTCCTTTCCTTCATTTCCTTCCTTCCTACTTTCTTCCTTCTTCCTTCCTCCTTTCCTTTCCTTTCCTTTCCTTCCTTCATCCTTTCCTTTTCTTTCCCTTCCTTTCTTCCTTCCTCCTTTCCTTTCCTTTCCTTTCCTTTCCTTTCTCCTTCTCTCCTTTGTTTCTTTCTTTCTTTTTCTTCTTTCCTTCCTTTCCTTCCTCCTTTCCTCTTCCTTCCTTTCCTTTCCTTTCCCTTCCCTTCCCTTCCTTTCTCCTTCTCTCCTTTGTTTCTTCCTTTCTTTTCTTCTTTCCTTCCTTCCTTTCTCCTTTCCTTTCCTTTTCCTTTCCTTTCCTTTCCTTTCCTTTCCTTTCCTTTCCTTTCCTTTCCTTTCCTTCCTTTCTTTTCCTTCCTTCTTTTCTTTCTTCCTTCCTTCCTCCTTTCCTTTCCCTTCCTTCCTTTCCTTTCCTTTCCTTTCCTTTCCTTTCCTTTCCTTTCCTTTCCCTTCTTTTCTCCTTCTCTCCTTTGTTTCTTTCTTTCTTTTTCTTCTTTCCTTCCTTCCTTCCTCCTTTCCTTTCCTTTCCTTTGCTTTCCTTTCCTTCCTTTCCTTCCTTCCTACTTTTCTTCCTTCCTTCCTTCCTCCTTTCATTCCCTTTCCTTTCCTTTCCTTTCCTTTCCCTTCTTTTCTCCTTCTCTCCTTTGTTTCTTTCTTTCTTTTTCTTCTTTCCTTCCTTCCTTCCTCCTTTCCTTTCCTTTCCTTTCCTTCCTTCCTTCCTACTTTTCTTCCTTCCTTCCTTCCTTCCTTCCTTCCTTCCTCCTTTCATTCCCTTTCCTTTCCTTTCCTTTCCTTTCCTTTCCTTCCTTTCTTCCTTTCTTCCTTCCTCCTTTCTTCCTTCCTCCTTTCCTTTCCTTTCCTTTTCCTTCCTTCCTTCCTTCCTTTCCTTTCCTTTCCTTTCCTTTCCTTCCTTTCCTTTCCTTTCCCTTCTTTTCTCCTTCTCTCCTTTGTTTCTTTCTTTCCTTTTCTTCTTTCCTTCCTTCCTTCCTCCTTCCTTTCCTTTCCTTTCTTTCCTTCCTTCCTACTTTTCTTCCTTCCTTCCTCCTTTCCTTTTCTTTCCCTTCCTTTCTTCCTTCCTCCTTTCCTTTCCTTTCTCCTTCTCTCCTTTGTTTCTTTCTTTCTTTTTCTTCTTTCCTTCCTTCCTTCCTCCTTTCCTCTTCCTTCCTTCCTTCCTTCCTTCCATCCTTCCATCCTTCCATCCTTCCATCCTTCCTTCCCCTTTCCTTTCCTTTCCCTTCCCTTCCTTTCTCCTTCTCTCCTTTGTTTCTTCCCTTTCTTTTTCTTCTTTCCTTCCTTCCTTCCTCCTTTCTTTTCCTTCCTTTCTTTTCCTTCCTTCTTTTCTTTCTTCCTTCCTTCCTCCTTTCCCTTCCTTCCTTCCTTCCTTCCTTCCTTCCTTCCTTCCTTCCTTCCTTCCTTCCTTCCTTTCCTTTCCTTTCCTTTCCTTTCCTTTCCTTTCCCTTCTTTTCTCCTTCTCTCCTTTGTTTCTTTCTTTCTTTTCTTCT
Organism: Aquarana catesbeiana; assembly: GCF_042186555.1. Lineage (NCBI taxonomy): Eukaryota > Metazoa > Chordata > Amphibia > Anura > Ranidae > Aquarana > Aquarana catesbeiana. The sequence goes on from NC_133332.1 coordinate 14,062,257, forward strand.
TTCCTTCCTTCCTTCCTTCCTTCCTTCCTTCCTTCCTTCCTTCCTTCCTCCTTTCCTTTCCTTTCCTTTCCTTTCCTTTCCTTTCCCTTTCCTTTCCTTTCCTTTCCTTTCCTTCCTTCCTACTTTTCTTCCTTCCTTCCTTCCTCCTTTCCTTTCCTTTCCTTTCCTTTCCTTTCCTTTCCTTTCCTTTCCTTTCCTTTCCTTTCCTTTCCTTTCCTTTCCTTCCCTTTCTTTTCCTTTCCTTTCCTTTCCTTTCCTTCCTTCCTCCTTTCCTTTTCTTTCCCTTCCTTTCTTCCTTCCTCCTTTCCTTTCTTCCTTCCCCCTTTCCTTTCCTTTCCTTTCCTTTCCTTTCTCCTTCTCTCCTTTGTTTCTTTCTTTCTTTTTCTTCTTTCCCTTCCTTCCTTCCTTCCTCCTTTCCTTTCCTTCCTTTCTTTTCCTTCCTTCTTTTCTTCCTTCCTTCTTTCCTTCCTCCTTTCATTTCCTTTCTTTTTCCCTTCCTTCCTTCCTTCCTTCCTTCCTTCCTTCCTTCCTTCCTTCCTTCCTTCCTTCCTTCCTTTCTTCTCCTCTTTCCTCCTTCCTCGTTTTCTTTCCTTTCTTTTTTTTCTTCCTTTTCATCTTCTCTCTTTTATTCCTTTCTACTCTCCTTCTCTCTTTCATTTTTTTTCTTTCTCTTTCTCTCTTTCTTTCTTTCTACTTTCCTTCCTTTCGCCTCTCCTTTTTTATTCCTTCTCTCATTCCTTTCCTTTTCTCTCTCTTGTAAATTTCAAAATCCATTCTAAAGGAATAGTAGTGGTAAAAAAAAAAAACACTTGTGGGTTTAACTATTCATTTTTTTGTACAATTACAGAGATCCCAACCTGCGGAAACTCATTTCAGGGAGGCTGCAAACTTATTTCAGAGAGGTGGCGCTTCGTGCCCGCAAAACGCCAACCCCCCCAACCCCCCACCCCCGCAGCAAAATATTTTTAAAATCACTTTTTCAATATTTTTTTCGCAGTGCTTTTGGGGATGTAATTTAATTTGTTTTGAATTGTTTTTTTCACAATGCTTTTTGGGGGGAGGGGATTGGGGCAGTGGGACAGTGTTGGTAGGGCAGGGGAGAGTGGTGTCAGTAGTTTTTTATATTTTTTTTTTCACACTTTTTCATTTTTTTTTTATTTCTTTACATTTTTTTTATATATTTTTTTGGGGGGGTTTGGTGAGATGTCAGGGGTCCTAAACAGGCCCCTGACATCCCCCCTTTGAGACAGACAAAGGGACTGAGGACACAGATTCCCCAGTCCCTTTCTCGGCACTAAAAATGAATGAATAGGAGACAGAGGCTCCTGTTCATTCATAAACTGAGCAGAGTAAACACAGTTTACTTTGCTCAGCAATCACAGGACACAGTAGCGATCTCGCTCACTGTGTCCTATTACTAGTTCCCCCTGCAGCCGGCGGGAGAGGAGAGGAGGGGAGCCGGCTGTGGGGGACGAGGGGGGGTGGGAGGCGGAGAAGGACATGGAGGGGGCCAGAGGAGAACGGGGGGGGGGTGGAGAAGGACACGGAGGGGGCTGGGGAAGGAGCAGATAGAGCAGCTGGGAATGATCAGTGCACAGCAGGAGGGACAGCTGTGATCACCGATCTCCCTGTATAGCTTTTTAGCTGACAGCCGCGGGAGGGAGAGAAGGAGAAGCGGCTGTCAGCTAAAAATTGATACAAATGAGATCGGTGATCACAGGCTGTTCCCAGCTGCATCGATCATTTCGGGAGATCGGGAGGTACTTGCAGGTGTGCGGGAGCTGCCGCAGAAATGCAGGAGTCTCCCGCACCTCGCGGGATCTTTGTGATGTCTGCAATTATCCTTTAGGCCTGGTTCACACCTAATGCATTTTTTAGTGCATTTTTAGTTTTGCTGAAACACACTACCGTCCATTTAACATGGCTTCCTAAGGGTCATGTTCACATCTGTGCATTTTATGGAAAGGTCCAGGGACTCTTTTCAGTTTTTTGGTTCCGTAGACTTTAATGGATCAAAAATGTGTATTGAAAAATGCAAAATGAACCCGGAATATGCAAACTGCAACCTGCATAGGTGTGAACCAGGCCTTAAGGGGGGCGTGGCAGGGGGTGTGTCCTATGCTTACATACGTTTGTTAATAGGTGTCCCTCATTCCCATATCAGAAAGTTGGTAGTAGAGGTATGATAGTGAGTCAATGAACAGTAAGTGGAATCAAACATGTTTGGGACAAACATAGATCTATACTCAGACAATTAAAGTTACCAAAAAAAAAAAAAAAAAAATGGGACTGTCTCAATGGACCACCTGGGTTTTTTTCTGACATCACTTTTCTATGTTTTTATGTTCTCTCACTCCTTTCTTTCTTTCTTTCTTTCTTTCTTTCTTTCTTTCTTTCTTTCTTTCTTTCTTTCTTCCTTCCTTCCTTCCTTCCTTCCTTCCTTCCTTCCTTCCTTCCTTCCTTCCTTCCTTCCTTCCTTCCTTCCTCCCTCTCCTTGTTTTCTCTCCTTCGTTTCTTTCTTTTCTTCCCTTCATTTCCTTCCTTCCTTTTCTGTGAGATGTGCCGTCTCCTGCCCTGTACGTGTGGCAGTCCTGAGCCGGGTTTTCTGGAATCTCTCCAACTCCATTAATCATTCCAGACATCTATTATTTCCTAATTACTTCCAGGATTATGCATGTAGAATACACGATCACAGCTGCTGTGTGACCATAGCCTGTGACACCGATACATACTTACCAGCCAATCTTCCTAATAACTGAGTATATGGAGCATAATCTATATTTACAGAAGATTCACTTATTATGAGCTACAGAATGTGTACAAAATACTCCTACTGCAGATTTCCCAATGCGGGCTCCATAGACAACAGAAAATTCCACTTTACACACTATTGATTGTTCTGTAAATGTTGGTTTGGACAAGAGAAAAACACATCGATCAAATATCCAGGAGGTCAAACAGAATTCACCTTTATTTCCTGCCTCTCTCACCTTACCTTTTCCTTCCTTTCTTTCATTCCATCCTTTTTCTCCATTCTATTTCACCTTCCTTCCTCCCTGCCTTTCTTTCCTTCTTTTCTCTCCTCTCTCCTTCCTTCCCTTCATTCCCTTAATTTCTCACATTCCTTCATTTCCTTCTTTCTTTTCTTTCTTTCTTTCTTTCTTTCTTTCTTTCTTTCTTTCTTTCTTTCTTTCTTTCTTTCTTTCTTTCTTTCTTTCCTTCCTTTCTCACCTCCCTTCCTTCCTTTCTCATCTTCCATTTCCTTCCCTTCTCTCTTTCCTTCTTTTCTCACCTTCCTTTGTTTCTTTCCTTTCTTTCTCTCATTTCCTTTTTTCCTTCCTACGTTCCTTTCATTCTTGTATGGCCTTCCTTCCTTTCTTTTATTCCTTCCTTTCTCTCCTTTCTTTTTTACCTTCCTTCCTTCCTTCCTTCCTTCCTTCCTTCCTTCCTTCCTCTCCTTAATTTCTTTAATAATTTAATTTAATAATTTTTTCTTTCTTTCTTTCTTTCTTTCTTTCTTTCTTTCTTTCTTTCTTTCTTTCTTTCTTTCTTTCTTTCTTTCTTTCTTTCTTTCTTTCTTTCCTTCCTTCCTTCCTTCCTTCCTTCCTTCCTTCCTTCCTTCCTTCCTTCCTTCCTTCCTTCCTTCCTTCCTTTCTCACCTCCCTTCCTTCCTTTCTCATCTTCCATTTCCTTCCCTTCTCTCTTTCCTTCTTTTCTCACCTTCCTTTGTTTCTTTCCTTTCTTTCTCTCATTTCCTTTTTTCCTTCCTGCCTTCCTTTCATTCTTGTATGGCCTTCCTTCCTTTCTTTTATTCCTTCCTTTCTCTCCTTTCTTTTTTTCCTTCCTTCCTTCCTTCCTTCCTTCCTTCCTTCCTTCCTTCCTTCCTTCCTTCCTTCCTCTCCTTAATTTCTTTAATAATTTAATTTAATAATTTTTTCTTCCCTTCATTCCTTTCTTTCTTTCTTTCCTTCCTTACTTTCTTCATTTCCTTTTTTTTTATAACCTTCCTTCCTGCCTGCCTTTCTCACCTTATTTTCTCTCTTTAATTCCTTCCTTCCTTCCTTCCTTCCTTCCTTCCTTCCTTCCTTCCTTCCTTCCTCCCTCCCTCCCTCCCTTCCTTCCTTCCTTCCTTCCTTCCTTCCTTCCTTCCTTCCTTCCTTCCTTCCTTCCTTCCTTCCTTCCTCCTTCCCCCCGTTCTTCCTTCCTTCACTTCTCACCTTCCTTTTTGACCTTCCTTACCTTCCTTCCCTTCCTTCCCTTCCTTTCTCTCTTTCCTTCTTTTCTCACTTTCCTTTGTTTCTTTCCTTTCTTTCTCTCCTTTCCTTTCTTCCTTCCTTGCTACCTTCCTTCCATTCTTTTCTCACCTTCCTTCCTTTCTTTTACGCCTTCCTTCCTTTCTCTCCTTTCTTTTTCACTTTCCTTCCCTGCCTTTCTAACCTTCCTTTCTCTCTTTCCTTTCCTGTCTCCTTTCCTCCCTTCCCTTCCCATCTTTATTTCCCTCCTTTCCTCCTTTCCTTCCTTCCTTCCTTCCTTCCTTCCTTCCTTCCTTCCTTCCTTCCTTCCTTCCTTCCTTCCTTCCTTCCTTCCTTCCTTCCTTCCTTCCTTCCTTCCTTCCTTCCTTCTTCTTCCTTCCTCACCTTTTTTTCTCTCCTCAATTTATTTTATTCCTTTCCTTCCTTCCTTCCTTCCTTCCTTCCTTCCTTCCTTCCTTCCTTCCTTCCTTCCTTCCTTCCTTCTTTTTTCGCATTCTTTTCTCTCCTTAATTTCTTTAATTCTTTTCTCTCCTTCCTTCCTTCCTTCCTTCCTTCCTTCCTTCCTTCCTTCCTTCCTTCCTTCCTTCCTTCCTTCCTTCCTTCCTTCCTTCCTTCCTTCCTTCCTCCTTCCCCCCGTTCTTCCTTCCTTCACTTCTCACCTTCCTTTTTGACCTTCCTTACCTTCCTTCCCTTCCTTCCCTTCCTTTCTCTCTTTCCTTCTTTTCTCACTTTCTTTTGTTTCTTTCCTTTCTTTCTCTCCTTTCCTTTCTTCCTTCCTTGCTACCTTCCTTCCATTCTTTTCTCACCTTCCTTCCTTTCTTTTACGCCTTCCTTCCTTTCTCTCCTTTCTTTTTCACTTTCCTTCCCTGCCTTTCTAACCTTCCTTTCTCTCTTTCCTTTCCTGTCTCCTTTCCTCCCTTCCCTTCCCATCTTTATTTCCCTCCTTTCCTCCTTTCCTTCCTTCCTTCCTTCCTTCCTTCCTTCCTTCCTTCCTTCCTTCCTTCCTTCCTTCCTTCCTTCCTTCTTCTTCCTTCCTCACCTTTTTTTCTCTCCTCAATTTATTTTATTCCTTTCCTTCCTTCCTTCCTTCCTTCCTTCCTTCCTTCCTTCCTTCCTTCCTTCCTTCCTTCCTTCTTTTTTCGCATTCTTTTCTCTCCTTAATTTCTTTAATTCTTTTCTCTCCTTCCTTCCTTCCTTCCTTCCTTCCTTCCTTCCTTCCTTCCTTCCTTCCTTCCTTCCTTCCTTCCTTCCTTCCTTCCTTCCTCCTTCCCCCCGTTCTTCCTTCCTTCACTTCTCACCTTCCTTTTTGACCTTCCTTACCTTCCTTCCCTTCCTTCCCTTCCTTTCTCTCTTTCCTTCTTTTCTCACTTTCTTTTGTTTCTTTCCTTTCTTTCTCTCCTTTCCTTTCTTCCTTCCTTGCTACCTTCCTTCCATTCTTTTCTCACCTTCCTTCCTTTCTTTTACGCCTTCCTTCCTTTCTCTCCTTTCTTTTTCACTTTCCTTCCCTGCCTTTCTAACCTTCCTTTCTCTCTTTCCTTTCCTGTCTCCTTTCCTCCCTTCCCTTCCCATCTTTATTTCCCTCCTTTCCTCCTTTCCTTCCTTCCTTCCTTCCTTCCTTCCTTCCTTCCTTCCTTCCTTCTTCTTCCTTCCTCACCTTTTTTTCTCTCCTCAATTTATTTTATTCCTTTCCTTCCTTCCTTCCTTCCTTCCTTCCTTCCTTCCTTCCTTCCTTCCTTCCTTCCTTCCTTCCTTCCTTCCTTCCTTCTTTTTTCGCATTCTTTTCTCTCCTTAATTTCTTTAATTCTTTTCTCTCCTTCCTTCCTTCCTTCCTTCCTTCCTTCCTTCCTTCCTTCCTTCCTTCCTTCCTTCCTTCCTTCCTTCCTTCCTTCCTTCCCTCCTTCCCTCCTTCCTTCCTTCCTCCTTTCCTTTCCTCCTTACCTTCCTTGCTGTCTTTCTCTCCTTTTCTCTCTTTCATTTATTTAATTCCTTTCCTTCCTTCCTTCCTTCCTTCCTTCCTTCCTTCCTTCCTTCCTTCCTCCCTTCCCTTCCCTACACATTTACAGATTTGCTTATTTTACAGATTTGCTTATTATGGGATACAGAATGTTTACAAAATACTCTGACTACAGATATATGCCAATGAGGGGGGGGGGGGGCTCTGCAGACACAACAGCAAATTCCACTTTACACACTATTGATTGTTTTGTAAATGTTGGTTTGGACAGGAGAAGACACATTGATCAAATCTTTAGGGGGTCAAACTGAATTCATCTTTATCTTATCCAGAGGAAGCAACAGATAAAAGTCAGCGTTAGGTAGAAGAAGAAAGAGGAAGATCCCATAATATCAGGTAGGGAGGTGAACACAGGGGTGGAGGAGCTGGGCCAGCACGGAGAGTAATTAGAAACTCCAAAAAGAGGAGAGACCTATAGAGGGAGGGGGCTATGCTGGGGAATTGACTAGTCACACATGTTCTAGAAAGGCACATGGCAAGTTAATAAAAATATTTTGTGGAAAGGAAAAACAGGGTCGATTAAGCATTTAAAATACTGGGCTCTTCTGTGCAATTACCTGCATTTTTTTAAGTTAGGGACAGGGTCTCTTTGAAATAAATGCAAGAAAAGGTAAACAGCTTTTAAAAGCTGTGCTTGAGGTTCTGTCTATTGTACATAGTACTGGATACGAAGGCAGCAGACGGAGCCTGAAATCTCTGTGTATATTGTGGATAATACACTTTGTATCAGTTCATAATAAGGATCCATTGCAGAGAAATTAATCGTAATAAAATCAAATAACATTGAACCTCCCGGCAAGGTAAATGTGCCAAATGGGGGCGTAATTAGCTCCTCGGTGACAGGAATATGTGACTTTCTTTCCTGCTCGGTGCTGACGGCGGCCTCTTTGGACGCTTTCCAGGATCTATCCGTCTTGATAATTGGTGTGCGCACAATGGGGAGCTGCGGGACAGCACCATCGACAATCAGTCCGAGCGGACCGTGATGGTGTTTGCTTTCAGGAATAATAAACAGCATCAACAAAATTAAAGAAATGCGCAGATGTCGTTTCGGTTGGAGGGGACGAGAAGAGACGCGCTGCGTTTAGCGATGAGAGATGTTTTATAGAGGCGGCTGCCCTGCTTCATGAATTAAGGAAAATTACGTTTCTGTAAAACAAACACGGAAGATTGCATCCTCATTCATGGCCAGCCTGAAGGACTATAATCCTATTAAAAAGAGATAGCATATCTAGTGTGTCTCAGCCAATCAGAAGGGAGAGTCCTGGAGAGCCGATTCTCTCAAACAACGTCACTGGATCAAGGTTTTTTTTTATTTTAATGCATAGAGAGCATTAAGATAAAAAAACTTCTGCCTTCACAACCCATTTAAGTAGGTCAGGAGTACATAATTCAAAGAACACAGGGGTCAGGAGTGTAGAAGGCACAGAACGATGGAAAAAGGGTGGAGAAGGCACAGAACACAGGGATCAGGAGGACAGAAGGCACAGAACACAGGGATCAGGAGTGTAGAAGGCACAGAACGATGGAAAAAGGGTGGAGAAGGCACAGAACACAGGGATCAGGAGTGTAGAAGGCACAGAATGCAGGGATCAGGGGTGTGGAAGGCACAGAACATGTGGATCAGGAGTGTAGAATGCACAGAATGCAGGTATCAGGAGAAAAGACAGAACACAGGGATCAGGAATGTAGGAGGCACATAATGCAGGGATCAGGAGTGTAGGAGGCACAGAATGCAGGGATCAGGAGTGTAGAAGGCACAGAATGCAAGGATCAGGAGTGTAGAAAGCACAGAATGCAGGGATCAGGAGTGTAGGAGGCACAGAATGCTGGGATCAGAAGTTTAGAAGTCACAGAATGATGGGATCAGGTGTGTAGAAGGCACAGAATTCAGGGATCAGGAGTGTAGAAAGCACAGACCGCAGGGATCAGGAGTGTAGAAGGTACATAATGCAGGGATCAGGAATGTAGAAGTCACAGAACACAGAGGTCAGGAGTTTAGAAGGCACAGAACACAGGGATCAGGAGGGCAGAAGGCACAGAATGCAGGGATCAGGAGTGTAGAAGGCACAGAATGCAGGGATCAGGAATGTAGAAGGCAAAGAATGCAGGGGTCAGGAGTGTAGAAAGCACAGAAAGCAGGGATCAGGAGTGTAGAAGGCACAGAATGCAGGGATCAGGAGTGTAGAAAGCACAGAACGCAGGGATTAGGTGTGTAGAAGGTAAAGAATGCAGGGATCAGAAGTTTAGAAGGAACAGAATGCCGGGATCAGGAGTGTAGAAGGCACAGAACGCAGGGATTAGGTGTGTAGAAGGTAAAGAATGCAGGGATCAGGAGTGTAGAAGGCACAGAATTCAAGGATCAGGAGTGTAGAAAGCACAGAATGCAGGGATCAGGAGTGTGAGAGGCACAGAATGCTGGGATTAGGTGTGTAGAAGGTAAAGAATGCAGGGATCAGGAGTGTAGAAGGCACAGAATTCAAGGATCAGGAGTGTAGAAAACACAGAATGCAGGGATCAGAAGTTTAGAAGGCACATAATGCAGGGATCAGGAGTGTAGAAAGCACAGAACGCAGGGATTAGGTGTGTAGAAGGTAAAGAATGTAGGGATCAGGAGTGTAGAAGGCACAGAATGCAGGGATCAGGAATGTAGAAGTCACAGAACAGAGGTCAGGAGTTTAGAAGGCACAGAATACAGGGATCAGGAGGGCAGAAGGCACAGAATGCAGGGATCAGGAGTGTAGAAGGCACAGAATGCAGGAATCAGGATTGTGGAGGGGGCACAGAATGCAGGGATCAGGAGTGTAGAAAGCACAGAACGCAGGGATCAGGAGTGTAGAAGGCACATAACGCATGGATCAGGAGTGTAGAATGCACAGAATGCAGGAATCAGGATTGTGGAGGGGGCACAGAATGCAGGGATCAGGAGTGTAGAAAGCACAGAGCACAGGGTTCAGGAGTGTAGAAGACACAGAATGCAGGGATCAGGAGTGTAGAAGGCACAGAATGCAGGGATCAGGAGTGTAGAAGGCACAGAATGCAGGGATCAGTAATATCGAATGCACAGAAGTCAGAAGTGTAGAAAGCACAGAGCACAGGGATCAGGAGTGCTGAATGCACAAGGGTCCGGAATATGTAACTCAGAGAGCACAGGTGTCAGGAGTGCAAAAAGCACAGAGCAAAGGGGTCAGGGGTGTGTAACACAAAGAGTGAATAGGGTCATGATGAGTGCATAACACACACACAGCACAAGGGTCAAAAGTGCCAAATGCACAGGGGTCAGGAATATGTAACTTAGAGAGCACAGCGGGTTAGGAGTGCAGAAGGCACAGAGCAAAGGGTTCAGGAGTGTGTAACACAAAGAGCGCATAGGGTCATGAGTGCATAATATACACAGTGCAGACGTCAGGAGTGTGTAATGCACAGAGTGCAAGAGTCAGTAGTGTGTAACACACAGAGCATAGGGGTCAGGAGAGCAGAAGGCACAGGGCAAAGGAATCAAGAGTGTATAACACACAAGTAGAGTGCATAGGATCATGAGTGCATAACACACACAGTGCAGGGGTCAGGCGTGCTGAATGCACAGGTTACAGGGGTCAGGAATATGTTACTGAGATAGCGCAGGGGTCAGGAAAGCAGAAGGCACAGAGCAAGGGGTCCATGAGTTTTTAACACAAAGGGTGCAAGAGGTCATGAGTGCCTAACATGCACAGTGCAGGGCACAGGAGTGTGTAATGCACAGAGTGCAATTGTCAGGAGTGTGTAATGCACAGAGTGCAAGTGTCAGGAGTGTGTAACACACAGAGCACAGGGGCAGAAATGCAATATGTAACTCAGAGAGCGCAGGAGTCAGGTGTGTAGAAGGCACACAGCAAGGGGGTCAGAAGTTTGTAACCCCAGTGAGGGCACAGGATCATGAGTGCATAACATGCTGGAGTGTGTAATGCACAGAGTGCAAGTGTCAGGAGTGTGTAATACACAGAGCACAGGGGTCAGGAGTACAAAAAGCACAGAGCAAAAGGATCAAGAGTATGTAACACAAAGAGTGCATAGGGTCAGGGATATGTAACTCAGAGGGTGCAGGGGTCAGGATTGCTGAATGCATAGAGCACAGGGGTCAGAAATATGTTACTCAGACAGCGCAGGGGTCAGGAGAGAAGAAGGCACAAAGCAAGGGGGCCATAAGTTTGTAACACAAAGAGTGCATAAGGTCATGAGTACATGACATGCACATTGCAGGGATCATGAGTGTGTAATACACAGAGCACAGGGCAGAAATATGTAATGCAGAGGGTGCAGGGGTCAGGAGTTTGGAAGGCACAGAGCAAGAGGGTCAGGAGTGTTTAACCCCAGTGAATGCGTAGGGTCATTAATGAATAACATGTGCACTGCAGGGGTTAGGAGTGTGTAACGCTCAGAGTGAAAGTGTCAGGAGCAGGTAACACACAGCACAGGGGTCAAAATATGTAACACAGGGAGCGCAGGGGTCAGGAGTGCAGAAGGCATAGAGCAAAAGGATCAAGAGTGTGTAACAGAAAGAGTGCATATGGTCAGGAGTGCATAACATGTCCAGTGCAGGGGTCAGGAGTGCTGAATGCATAGAGCACAAGGGTCAAGAATATGTTAGTTGGACAGTGCAGGGGTCAGGAGAGCAGAAGGGACAGAGCAAGGAGGCCATGCGTTTGTAACACAATGAGTGCATAAGGTCATGAGTGCATAACATGCACAGTGCAGGGCTCAGGAGTGTGTAATGCACAGAGTGCAAGTGTCAGGAGTGTGTAACACACAGAGCACAGGGGTCAGGAATATGCAACTCAGAGGGTGCAAGGGTCAGGAGTGGGGAAGGCACAGAGCAAGGGAGTCATAAGTTTGTAACCCCAGTGAATGCATAGGGTCATTAGTGCACAACATGTGCAGTGCAGGGGTTAGGAGTGTGTAAGGCACAGAGTGCAAGTGTCAGGAGGGTGTAACACACAGAGCACAGGGGTCAGAAATATGTAACACAGAGAGCGCAGGGGTCGAGAGTGCAGAAGACACAGAGCAAAAGGATCAAGAGTGTGTAACTCAAAGCGTGCATAGGGTCAGGAGTGCATAACACGCCCACTGCAGGGGTCAGGCATATGTAATGCACAGAACACAGGTGTCAGTAGTATGTAGCACACAGAGGACAGGGGCTAGGAGTGTGTAACAGACAGGGTGCAAGAGTCAAGAGTACCTAACACACGAAGGGCAGGGGCAGGTATGAGTATCATACAGAGCGCAGGAGTCTGGAGTGTGTAACACCCAAAATGTGGGGGGGTTTTGCATCACACGTGGGCGTTACCTAGGATGGTCTGCATGCAAATACAGCTTGCTAAGGAAAGCCCACTCCTCTAGCGTTTAATATTTGCATAACTCCTCCCAAAAGCCAGCACACTTCTTGCATCATTGCTGAGGGCTCTTGAGAGGAGTACTGAGGCTGGGTGCTGTGATGTTTTCAGGAAGCTATGTACAGCCCCCTGCTGACCCCTCCCATCAGCATGGCATAGAGAAGCAGAGAGACCCAGTGATGACATCACTGGTCTTAAGATAAAATGATGTCATAGAAATGGAAATATTTAATTTAAAACAAAACTCATTAGCATGTTAAAGAGGGATGAAAGCAAATATACAGGTGCATCTAAGAAAATTAGAAGATCATCAAAAAGATAATTTATTTCAGTCATTCAGAGTGATATAATTCAAGCATGTCTTTCTTTTAATTTTGATGATTATGGCTTACAACAAGTGACAACCCATAATTCAGTATCTCAGAAAATTTGAATATTACATAAGACCAATAAAAAAAAAGTATTTTTAATACAGAAATGTTGGCTTAGTGAAAAGTATAACGCATCTTATGTCCTTAAAATGCCATAGCAGAGCTCATGTCAGTTCATCCTCATGTGACAAGCTTTTATATGATTCCACATATAAGAAAAAAACGATGAAGTGACTTCTTTAAGTGGGTGAAGCTTTTGTTAAGGTGATCCTAGTTGTTGTCACTCGTGCACCACATACCCAGAATGCCACCACGTGACTAAGACTCCCCTTAGGGTATACACTCACCAGATATTACTATTTCATGCGCCTTAAGGTAAACTTTTGTTGTTACTCCGAAGGCATCCGCTAATTCTTTTAGGATTCTATTAGGATGGAGGTATGGATGGCTCCAATACAGCAGGATCTTGGAGGTAGTCCTTTTCTTCCTAAAATCACATTAACACCAGAAACCAAGCATTGCACACCTAGCACAGGGGTAGGCAACCTTTGAGTGGTGGAGATCTACCTCCTTCAGCTGTATACAGAAGGCTTCTGTGTGGGGTAGGCAACCTTTGAGTGGTAGAGATCTACCTCCTTCAGCTGTATACAGAAGGCTTCTGTGTGGGGTAGGCAACCTTTGAGTGGTGGAGATCTACCTCCTTCAGCTGTATACAGCAGGCTTCTGTGTGGGGTAGCCAACCTTTGAGTGGTGGAGATCTACCTCCTTCAGCTGTATACAGCAGGCTTCTGTGTGGGGTAGGCAACCTTTGAGTGGTAGAAATCTACCTCCTTCAGCTTTATACAGCAGGCTTCTGTGTGGGGTAGCCAACCTTTGAGTGGTGGAGATCTACCTCCTTCAGCTGTATACAGAAGGCTTCTGTGTGGGGAAGCCAACCTTTGAGTGGTGGAAATCTACCTCCTTCAGCTGTATACAGAAGGCTTCTGTGTGGGGTAGCCAACCTTTGAGTGGTGGAAATCTACCTCCTTCAGCTGTATACAGCAGACTTCTGTGTGGGGTAGGCAACCTTTGAGTGGTAGAGATCTACCTCCTTCAGCTGTATACAGAAGGCTTCTGTGTGGGGTAGGCAACCTTTGAGTGGTGGAGATCTACCTCCTTCAGCTGTATACAGCAGGCTTCTGTGTGGGGTAGCCAACCTTTGAGTGGTGGAGATCTACCTCCTTCAGCTGTATACAGCAGGCTTCTGTGTGGGGTAGGCAACCTTTGAGTGGTAGAAATCTACCTCCTTCAGCTTTATACAGCAGGCTTCTGTGTGGGGTAGCCAACCTTTGAGTGGTGGAGATCTACCTCCTTCAGCTGTATACAGAAGGCTTCTGTGTGGGGAAGCCAACCTTTGAGTGGTGGAGATCTACCTCCTTCAGCTGTATACAGCAGGCTTCTGTGTCACAGAAGCCTTAAGGCACATGAAATAGTAATATCTGGTGAGTGTATACCCTAAGGGGAGTCTTACTCGTGTGGCGGCATTCTGGGTATGTGGTGCACGAGTGACAACAACTAGGATCACCGTAACAAAAGCTTCACCTACTTAAAGAAGTCACTTCATCATTTTTTTCTTATATGTGGAATCATATATATAAAAGATTGTCACATGAGGATGAACTGACATGAGCGCTGCTATGGCATTTTAAGGTCATAAGATGCGTTGGAATTTTTTAATGCTATTGTTTTTATCTTTATTTTATTTTTCGATATATTTTAGCAGCTGCTGACCTAATTATAAATGCTATTGTGTTTTGCTTATAGAGATTAAGTTTTATGTAGGTTACATCAATTTTTGAAAGAGGTTTTTTTCCTTTGGCCCTGAGCGGCGCTATTTAGGCCGTTTCTTTCTTGCACCTAGGGTTATTTTGCTAGTGAAAAGTCTGTCCATGTACAGTATAGTTTGCACTCAATACTTGGTCGGGGCTCCTTTTGCATGAATTACGGCATCAATGCGGCGTGGCATGGAGGCGATCAGCCTGTGGCACTGCTGAGGTGTTATGGAAGCCCAGGTTGCTTTGATAGCGGCCTTCAGCTCTTCTGCATTGTTGGGTCTGGTTTCTCCCATCTTCCTCTTGACAATACCCCACAGATTCTCTGTGGGGGTTTAGATAAGGTGAGTTTGCTGGCCAATCAAGCACAGTGATACCATGATCATGTGACCAGGTATTGGTATTTGTACAAGTCCTGCTGGAAAATGAAATCAGCATCTCCATAAAGCTGATCAGCAGAGGGAAGCATGAAGAGCTCTAGAATTTCCTGGTAGAGGGCTCCTCTGACTTTGGACTTGATAAAACAGAGTGGACCATTACCTTGTTGATGATATTCAAATTCTTTGAGATGCACCTGTATATAGAGTTTTTCTTTTTTTTTTTAGACTATTTAAAAAAATTGCATATGAATATTTCCAGAAATAAGCAGGCAGAGAGTCCACCCATATCAGCCAATTTGCACATATTTCAGTAAAAAAGCAGATTCTCCAGGTTTTCAGCCCGCGCTTTATTCCGCGTCTCCTGCTCTTTATTGGGAAGGAAGGTTGTTTATATTCCCAGAGAACGCACAGCGGCGCGCGGGCCAGCGAAGGTGACCGCGGTCCCAGAAGTGACATCTGGTGGGGGTGGCAGACGGTGACACAAGCTGGAGTTTCTATCCGGAGAGACCTTGAAAAACGCAGCAGAGCCCGCCCAGGGGTGACGGAGAAACGGCGCTCCTGTCATATTGACAAACGATGCCGACACCGCGAGCTGCCACCGTGATTTACAGCGCGTTGTCACTGACACAAAAACACACGCGGATGTATTAGTCGGCTGGAACTCTGTGCTCTTATCTCTCCAGCCTCCCACTAAAATCGTAGAATAATAGTTTACTGCATCATTAGCGGTCTACACGTGCGTCACCGAAACAAGGCGCAGGTTTTTTTTTATTTTTGTCAAGGCTTTTTTATGTCTAAATCTCTACAAGGATTTCTCACTTCTCAGAGGCGAAGTGAGAGACTGAGAGCGTGTCCTTCATCCAAAAAAAAAAAAAAAAAAAAGAATCAGTCTGACTTAACCAATTCAGCCCCAGAATTATTTGCCCCCTTAATGACCGGGCCATTTTTTTGTTATACGACACTGCGTCGCTTTAACTGACAATTGCGCGGTCGTGCGACGTTGTATCCAAACAAAATTGACATCCTTTATTTCCCCACAGCTTTCTTTTGGTGGTATTTGATCAACCCCCCTTCCCATGTTGAGGGCATGTGGCCTGGTATGGTTCAGAAGGGGGGGGGGGGCATTTTCTTGTGCCCCTTATCCTGTTTTCCAGGCTGCATGCTCAGATAAGGGTCTGGTATGGATTTTGGGGGTCACCCCATGCCAATTTTTTTTTTAACTTTGGCGTGGAGTTCCCCTTAAAATCCATATCAGACCCAAAGGGCCTGGTATGCATTTTGGGGGGGACCCCACGCTGTTTTTTTTTTAAATGTTGGCGTGGGGTTTCCCTTAATATCCATACCAGACCCGAAAGGCCTGGTATGGACTAGGGAGGGGGGACTCATGCTGTTTATTTTCTTAATTCTGTCATAGGGTTCCCCTTAACCACTTCAAAACACTGCTATTATATAATGTACACTGACTGCACTATATATATATATATATATATATATATATATATATATATATATATATATATATATATATATATACATAGTATTTAGTCAGCCACCAATTGTGCAAGTTCTCCCACTTAAAAAGATGAGAGAGGCCTGTAATTGTCATCATAGGTATACCTCAACTATGAGAGACAAAATGTGGAAACAAATCCAGACAATCACATTGTCTGATTTTTGAAAGAATTTATTTGCAAATTATGGTGGAAAATAAGTATTTGGTCTCCTACAAACAAGCGAGATTTCCGGCTCTCACAGACCTGTATCTTCTTCTTTAAGAGGCTCCTCTGTCCTCCACTCATTACCTGTATTAATGGCACCTGTTTGAACTTGTTATCAGTATAAAAGGCACCTGTCCACAACCTCAAACAGTCACACTCCAAACTCCACTATGGTGAAGACCAAAGAGCTGTCGAAGGACACCAGAAACAAAATTGTAGACCTGCACCAGGCTGGGAAGACTGAATCTGCAATAGGCAAGCAGCTTGGTGTGAAGAAATCAACTGTGGGAGCAATAATTACAAAATGGAAGACATACAAGACCACTGATAATCTCCCTCGATCTGGGGCTCCACGCAAGATCTCACCCCGTGGGGTCAAAATGATCACAAGAACGGTGAGCAAAAATTCCAGAACCACACGGGGGGACCTAGTGAATGACCTGCAGAGAGCTGGGACCAACGTAACCAAGGCTACCATCAATAACTCACTACGCCGACAGGGACTCAGATCCTGCAGTGCCAGACGTGTCCCCCTGCTTAAGCCAGTACATGTCCGGGCCCGTCTGAGGTTTGCTAGAGAGCATTTGGATGATCCAGAAGAGGACTGGGAGAATGTCATATGGTCAGATGAAACCAAAGTAGAACTGTTTGGTAGAAACACAACTCGTCGTGTTTGGAGGAGAGAGAATGCTGAGTTGCAACCAAAGAACACCATACCTACTGTGAAGCATGGGGGTGGCAACATCATGCTTTGGGGCTGTTTCTCTGCAAAGGGAACAGGACGACTGATCCGTGTACATGAAAGAATGAATGAATGAATGGGGCCATGTATCATGAGATTTTGGGTGAAAACCTCCTCCCATCAGTAAGGGCATTGAAGATGAAACGTGGCTGGGTCTTTCAGCATGACAATGATCCCAAACACACTGCCCGGGCAAAGAAGGAGTGGCTTCGTAAGAAGCATTTCAAGGTCCTGGAGTGGCCTAGCCAGTCTCCAAATCTCAACCCCATAGAAAACCTTTGGAGGGAGTTGAAAGTCTGTGTTGCCCCAAAACATCACTACTCTAGAGGAGATCTGCATGGAGGAATGGGCCAACATACCAGCAACCGTGTGTGACAACCTTGTGAAGACTTACAGAAAATGTTTGACCTCTGTCATTGCCAACAAAGGATATATAACAAAGTATTGAGATGAACTTGTGATATTGACCAAATACTTATTTTCCACCATAATTTGCAAATAAATTCTTTCAAAAATCAGACAATGTGATTGTCTGGATTTGTTTCCACATTTTGTCTCTCATAGTTGAGGTATACCTATGATGACAATTACAGGCCTCTTTCATCTTTTTAAGTGGGAGAACTTGCCCAATTGGTGGCTGACTAAATATTTTTTTGCCCCACTGTATATATATATATATATATATATATATATATATATATATATATATACACTGACTACACTGTATGTATATATATTCTACACTGACTACACTGTATAAATATATGTTTATATATACCAATCATGGCTATCATAGCAGAGCGCGCTGTGATTGGCCAAAGCATGCAGGTCAGGTGCATGCTTTGGCTAGTCATCAGACGTCAATGCACTGCGATCTTGCAGTGCATTATGAGGCGTTCCACGGCATTCGAATTTGCTGCGAACGCCCCATAATGTTCGCTATTCGGCGAACGGGCAAACACCCAATGTTTGGGTCGAACTTACATTCGACTCGAACATTGGGCCCATCCCTAGAAGGAATGTAAACATCCCTTGTGACAGTAATCGGCAGTGACAGGTATTCTTTTTTTGGAGGGATCGGGGGTTTATAAGACCTTAAATCCCTCCTTTGCACTTAAAAGCATTCAAAACGGCTGTTTTAAATACTGTAATTTTCTTACATTTGGCACCTTTAAGTCTTCTGTAAACCGGAACTAAAATCATGACATCACTTCTGAGTTACTAGATGTTAGACCCGATCAAAGCCGATTCTGGCAGCCGGCGGATGTGCTGGCTGGTCGCTCGGACCTCCTGGTGGGACGGTGAGCTCGGGCGAGCTTGGGACAACAGCTGAGTGGCTTCTCAGCCAAGAATGCCAACTGCCAGCTCTAAAAAAACGGTACCGGGGTGATGCCTGCATCTGCTGGCATCACACTGGTACAACCCCTTGAAGCCGAGGCCGCATATTTGCGTACGGTCGGTGGGAAGGGGTTAAAATGTCCGCGGGCCGAGGTGCACGTGAATTCACCACGTGCACTGAGGGGCCGGACATTTAGCGGTGGCAGGCCGGGTGGGCCGTAGGTTGCCGACTTGTTTTAAGTGGACACAAACAATTCACATTTAAACAAAACATTATTACATTAAATAAACCAAAACATGGTAAATAAAAAATAAAAATATGTCCATAATGTGACAAGATGTTGAAATTGTTCACAAAGTGCAGTCGGTGAGGATATTTTCCTGATAAAAGTGAACAAAGAGTGCAAATCCGTGCTCCCCTCCTTATGTGCCGTCACTCACCGACTCCAGGTGGGTCATACGCCTGTAATATGTATCTGAGGTTCCTCTAGATGTCCGGCAACCAACTTCAATATCTTTAGGCTTTCCCAGCAATTTAGTAACTCGGCAGGTTTACGTGGCGGAGATTGGAGAGAATTCATAATCAGGGGCGGCCCGTCCATTAAGGGCGCACGGGCGCCGCCGCCCCTATCCATCGCCTCCTTCCCCTATCCAAGTGTCTGGCCCCTTTCAGGTCGCCGGACGCATGGATTCCAATGCGGGGTGGGTGTTTTTTAGCCGCACTGTCACCTTAGACAGTAGAGATAATCCTATTAGGCATGTGCAATTCGTTTCGTTCCAAATTCGTTTTTTTACGAATTTCGACAAATTCGTTAATTCGGGAATATCCGAATTAACGAAAACCCGTTTAACGAATTTTTCCGAATATTCGTAAATTCGATAAAATTGGACATTCGTAAATTCGGGCATTCGTACATTCGTACATTAGTAAATTAGTGAATTCGTAAATTTGTAAATTCGAAAATCTGAAATAATAGTTAAATAATAATAATTTAACTATTAGTAAGTACTAGTAACTTTTAAATTATAGGTATTGTAATTTCCTTTCAAATTTGGCTGTTAGTGAACGTAACGAATACAAATTTATCCGAAGTTATGAATGATCCGAAAAAACGGAATGGAACGTAATGAATTAATAATAATAAATAACAATAATAATAATAACAACATTTTAATATTATTATTTATTATTAATTTGTTCCGTTCCATTTGTTTAGATGCAGCATTCGTTTTGGATAATTCGTAACTTCGGATAAATTCGTATTTGTTACGTTCACTGACAGTCAAATTTGAAAGGAAATTACAATACCTATAATTTAATAGTTAGTTACTATTTCAGATTTTTGAATTTTCGGGTTTTTGGATTTTCAAACTTCGAATTTACAAATTTCCGAATTTTTTAATTTACAAATTACGAAAAAACGATTTTACGAATGTACAAATGTAAAAATGTACGAATATACGAATGAACGAATGTTCGAATTTACGAATGTACGAATGAACGCATTTACGAATTAACGAATTTAGGAATCGCGATCATAACGAATGATCCGAAAAACGAAAAAAATAATAAACTAATGAAACGAAAACGAAAATGAACACATTTTTTGGCTGTCACATGTCTAAATCCTATTATCCTAACAATGACCACCTTAGACAGTCCGGCTCTCCCATAGGACTAACTTATGAAGGCAAAAGCAATTAATGACCAACTCTGTCTGGATAACCTAAGAACAAGTTATAACACAGAGTTCTCCCGGTGATGGTTCTCCTGCAGCCCAAGGTCTGTGACAGAAGCACCCAAGCAAGGTGCCCCAAGCGGTGCCGTCACAACGGCTGTACTGGATCTATGGTGGAGCCATGTTTATACCCACCAACTGTCTATATTCTGCGGGACTGTCTAAGGATTTCAATACAATCCCGGCGTCCCGTGAATTTGGGCCGTGTCCCTGAGCCGGCTGCTGGAACTCTCCAAAGCCATGCAATTCCATGGGCTTTAACAGATACATCGTATTCATGCTATAGATACAAATATAGATTATTTCAGCCTGCGGAATTGGAATCTTTCTGCGGAGCGGACATATATTATATATGGGGGGGGCATGCAATATTGATGGAGTCCCTCTCACTGTCATAAAATCATACCAGACAAATGGACTGAGAGCTGAAATCCAATTTTATCGGGAACCAACGATGTTCATGTGCCTGTTAAAATATAAATGATGATCTGTGTGCCCTCGAGTCATGCAGATGTTGCATTGTCCTGAGTTCATGATGGAGAAATTCTGTCTGCTTAGTATTGGATTTTTTTTACAAGCTCATTGGCAGAAATGTGGGAGGGACTCAGCAGGCCCCACCCACTACAGGCTGCCTGCAGAAAACTATAGGAGGGGGCGTAGACAAAAGCACTTACCTTGCATTAAGGAGAGACAGCAGAAATGGGGGAGGGGTCCAGCAGTCCTCCACCTGCTACAGGCTGCTTGCAGAAAACTACAAGAGGGGGGCGGAGACAAGACCAGTCATCCTGAGCAAGGAGAGAGAGCAGAGGTGTGGGAGGGGCCCGGCAGGACCCACCCACTACAGGTTGCCTTTAGAAAACTACAGGAGGGGGCGGAGACAAGACTAGTTACCCTGCACAAGGAGAGAGAGAGCAGAGCTGTGGGAGGGGTCCATCAGGCCCCACCCACTACAGGTTGCCTTTAGAAAACTACAGGAGGGGGCGGAGAAAAGACCAGTCATCCTGCGGGAGGGGCCTGGCAGGCCCCACCCACTACAGGTTGCCTTTAGAAAACTACAGGAGGGGGCGGAGACAAAACCAATCACCCTGCACAAGGAGAGAGAACAGAGATGTGGGAGGGGCCCAACAGGCTCCACCCGCTACAGGCTGCCTTGCAGAAAACTACAGGAGGGGGGTGGAGACAAGACCAGTCACCCTGCACAAGGAGAGAGAGCAGAACTGTGGGAGGGGCCCAACAGGCTCCACCCGCTACAGGCTACCTGCAGAAAACTACAGGAGGGGGAGGAGACAAGACCAATCCCTCTACACAAGGAGAGACAGCAGATTTTACTGCACACTGTGAGCCTCTCACAGTGTGCATTAGAAGTTGCAGCAAGTCAGAGCCTGCCTTGATTCCTGGCTGCAAGACTTATAGCATCATATAACCCTTTCCTCCCCAGGCTGACTGTCCCTGGCCCCACCCCTCTCCTTCATTGGATTTCAGTTTTTTTCAATCATGAAGGCTCAGCATCACATGTGGGCATTAAAATGGTTGTAAAGACTGAAGGTTTTTAGAATGCATGAAGGTAAAAAAAAAAAAACTTCTGTGTGCAGCTCCTCCCACAGCCCCCCTCCCCCCAATACTCACCTGAGCCCCCTCTCAATCCAGCGATGCGCACTGGAGCCTCGGTTGTCCTGAGTCTCTCTATCCTCATTGGCTAACACATCCAACGAGCCAATGAGGAGAGAGCGGGGCGGCACTAAACTCCAACTATATGTGTATTATGGATGCACAGAGCGGGGCTCGGGAGTGAGCATGCACCAGTGCCCACCATAGCTAGCAGCAGTTAGCTATGGGGGGGCATTGGTCAAGGGGGAGGAGCAAGGAGCACCAGGGGGCGCTTATTTAAAAAAAGGAACCCACTTTATTAAGTGGTTAAGGTTTATTACGTAAGTCCAGGTTCACATTGAGGGAGGGTTTGAGAATTTAGCTTCAAACCGGCAATGCAGTCGAACTTCGGGGGCGATTTGACAGACATCTGTGCACGCCCCCCCAAGTCGCCAAAAGTAGTGCAGGAACTAGACGTGTGCATAATGTAAAAATGTGTTTTGTTTCATTTCGATTCGTTATTTACATAAATTAGTTTAGTTAAATTTGTTTCATTTGTTTAATTCGTTTTCGAAATTCGTTTAGTTTATTCGTTTTTCTAATCGATTTGAAACGTTTTCAAAACAAATTTGAATAGTTTTCGAATTTCCAAAAAAGAATAAAATAGAATAGAAAATAAAGGAATAGAATGGAAAATAAAGGAATAGAATAGAAAATGAAAAATTAAAGGAAAAGCCTTTATTTTTTTATTCTATTTTATTCTCGTTGGAGATTTGAAAACGATCAGAATTCAAAAAAGAATCGAAAATGACTCGAATCCGAATTTCGTCCGAATTTTTTTTTTTTTTTCGTTATTTCGTTTACATTTTGTTCTATTCTAAATACTATTCTAATTAAATTCTAAATACTATTCTAATTAAATTCTAAATACTATTCTAATTAAATTCTAAGTACTATTCTAATTTGGAAATTCAGATACATCTGAATGGGGGATAGATGAACCAAAAATATAGGAAAATGAAAGATCGCATGTTTTTTAGTCCCTGAACTTGCTTTCCAACGCATTTAAAATAAATTTTGAAGAATTTTGTAGAGCGGTTGCTGGCGCCCGTCTATTATGTTACGGTGAATTTTCTTATTCTGTTTAGGATGAGAGAAGAGAATGTTTTGCCCGTGACACGCACAAGGTCAAAATGTTCCGTCTACTTCTTGTTTGTCAATGCGGATTGTGCCGGCGAGTCTGCGGGCTGCTGATACACACCGGGCTCTTCTCCGGAGAATAAAGAGCAATGCTAGAGAGACACTCGCAAATGGAATTATTAATGGGATCCATAGTGAAGTCTATAGATCTGCTTTCTGTAATTGGTGTGCCCGTCACTAAGAAAAAAAAAAAAAAAAAAAAAATATATATATATATATATATATATATATATATATATATATATATATATATATATATATATATATTTATATATATATATACCAAAATGAAAAGATACAAATAAATCAAGAAATTATATATCGGAAAAATGTTTTCTGATATATCATTTTTAGATCTGTATGTAGGGTTGTCTCGATGCCACTTTTTTAAGACCGAGTACGAGTACCGATACTTTTTTTCAAGTACTCGCCGATACCGATTACTAATACTTTTTTTTTTTATGTCATTTGACAGTGGCTTTTTATTTAATTTTTTACAATTTTATTTTTTACAACTTGTTTTTTTTTTTATATTTTTTTACAATTTTTATATATATATATATATATATATATATATATATATATATATATTTTACAACGCTTTCTTTTTTTTCGGGGGGGGGGGGGGTGGACTGTCAGTGTTTATTTTATTTTATTTTTTTTATTTTTTACATTTTTGCTTTAGATTATTTATTTATTACAATGTTTCCTTTTTTTTTACAATTTTACTTTAGATTATTTATTTATTACAATGTTTCCTTTCCTTTTTTTTTTTTTTTTTTTACAACTTTACTTTATTTACTTTATTTTACTTAATTATTCTTTTTTATAATTTATATATATATATATATATATATATATATATATATATATATATATATATATATATATATATATATATTACAATGCTTACCCCTGACTTTTCCCTTTTGAGACATGGAAAGGGACTGAGGACACAGATTCCCCAGTCCCTTTCTCAGCAGCCTCAGCTACACTGAAGGTGAATGGACAGGGGACAGCTACACCTCCCCATTCATAAACTGAAGCATCATAAACACTGTTTACTCTGCTCAGTTATGAATGGACTGTGCATTCGGAAAAGGAAGGAGACGGTAAATGACATATTTACCGGCTCCTTCCTCCGTTCTCCATCCTGAAAGATCTGGGATGGGGGCGGTGGAGGAGGACAGGGGGGGAAGCGGAGGAGCACACGGAGGGGGAGCGCAGGAGGAGGGGGGGCGGAGGAGCACATGTAGGGGGGGCGGAGGAGGACGGGGGGGAGCGGAGGAGCACACGGAGGGGGAGCGGAGGAGGAGGGGGGGGCCGGAGGAGCACACGGAGGGGGGGTGGAGGAGGACTGGGGGGGAGCAGAGGAGCACACAGAGGGGGAGCGGAGGAGGAGGGGGGGTGGAGGAGCACACGGAGGGGGAGTGGAGAAGGACGGGAGAGGGGACTGGAGGAGCACACGGAGGGGAGCAGAGGAGGAGGGGGGCCGGAGGAGCACACGGAGGGGGGTGGAGGAGGACGGGGGGAGCGGAGGAGCACACGGAGGTGGAGTGCAGGAGGAGGGAGGGCCCGGAGGAGCACATGGAGGGGGGGTGGAGGAGGATGGGGGGGAGCGGAGGAGCACACGGAGGGGGAGCGGAGAAGGAGGGGGGCCGGAGGAGCACACAGGGGGGTGGAGGAGGACTGGGGGGGAGCGGAGGAGCACACAGAGGGGGGAGCGGAGGAGGAGGGGGGTGGAGGAGCACACGGAGGGGGAGTGGAGAAGGACGGGAGGGGGAGTGGAGAAGGACGGGAGAGGGGACCGGAGGAGCACACGGAGGGGAGCAGAGGAGGAGGGGGGCGCCGGAGGAGACCGATACTGATCCTAGTACTGGTATCGAGACAACCCTATTTATATGTATTCTTTTCTTTTTTTCATATACGTATAAAAGTAATTATTGTTAATGGATGTAATATGTATTGATTTTTTCTAGTGAATACTCTGTAGATTGAAGTTGTTTTTTACATGTACAAAAGGTGTGGATCCTAAAGGGGCAAGTGTCTTGCGAAACGCGTCGATCCGTAATACCAATATACTGTCAGGACCTGGTTCACCTGCTGGTGGCACTGTGGTCTCCTGGGTGGAAAGTTCTCCAGTGTCCACTAACGGGTGTCTCCCAGCAGATCCCAGTAATCAGCTCCATCTGGTTGTCACGTACCGGGTCCTCCTGAAGCCGAAATGCTGAGAGGGCTCTCCTTGCGGCTTAGTGCTCGGTCTCCCTGAAGGTGGAATAGCCCAAAGAAGCAGGGATTGCCGAATGTGACCACAGATGAGAGATGTAGGTATGGAGGTCTCTCTGCAGGTGGATACCAGACAAGGAGAGCAGCAGAACCCAGGAGAGCTGATGGTTGTGTGGACTGCACACAGCAGGAAGCAGGTTGTAGTGGTAAGTGCAACAGGTAAGTACTGCAGACAGGTACAGCAGGCTGGGTACATTAGGTAGGCACCCGGGCAGATCACAGCAGACAGGGCAAAACAGGAGGTGTCGTCAGGGAGGGTAGCAAAGGTCAGTAAGTTGGTGGTCAGAAGACAGAACATCAGAGACCTGGTCAGACAAGCCAAGGTCTTACACAAAACTGGAGACAACAGTAGATCCATGGACAAGCCAAGATCGGAGCCGGGAGAGAGACAAGAGGTATCCAGGGGCAAGACGGATCGGTAATGGGTAATCCAGTAGCATAAGCAAAACAGGGGAATAGGAAGTTGAAGAGCAGTCAGCAATGTCCATGTGCAACAGTCACTCTTTTAAAGGCCAGAGGGTGCTAGAATCTGTCACGCATTGCGTGCGCTGGTGCACACACGTGTGCGCCATGGCGCACGTGCGAGCGCACATTCTCCTTCAATACATGTGCACGCATTTTTGGAAATTGGCCATTTTGCCAGGCCTATGGGCAACTCACCTCTGACTAATCTCCTGACACTGGTGCTGGCTGCTGGGAAGGTACTTAAGCCTCTCTCTGCTGATACACCTTGTGTCAGTGTTTTGGCTTGACTTGCATGCTACTAGATACCGTATGCTGTTTTATCCTGCTCCTACTCCTGATCTTGCTCTTGCTCTAGCCTTGCATCCTGTACCCTGTGCCCTGCTGCCTTACACCTAACTCCCCTTGTTCTTGTACCCAATCTTGATTCCACCCTCCCTTGCGAATCTGCTATTCCCTGTTACCCATGTTCTTAATCTTGTATACACAGTATATTGTACATGTTGTACACAGTTAGTTCGTAAGTTAGTTAGTTAGTTAGACTTCCTGTTACTTAGTTAGGTATTTTGGTTTTATGACTGTGATTCACTTATAATTTTATGTTTGCTGGTGTGTGGATGTATTTTGCTTTACTATTAATACATTGACTTCACCATATATAGTCTGGTCTCAGTTTCCCTGTGTGGTCACACAGATCTGGCCACCTCCACTGCTGATCCCTGACATTTACATCCTAAATAAATGTTCTATGTACAGGTTCTACACATTTGTATGAATAAAGTTTTGGGATATTGTATGTCCTCGTTGAACATTTAAAGGCCCACTTCTCTCTCCCTCTTATTTCCCATTTTGGGTTGGGGTAGACCCATTGGTTTTTGGACATGATTTTTTTATGTTCTCCTGTTCATCCAGCAGCACATTTTTCAGGTTTCCTTGATTTACCTTGCTTAATGAGGAACTGCAGTCTGCTCACATAAATTGTAATACAAACGTCTTTGCCATTCTGAAGCTTCCCTCCAATCACTTTGCCTATTATTTTAAATATACTGTGATTCTGAACTTGCCAAATCTGCTGCAGAAATCTCCCTGCGCTGAGTCTGGCTGCAACCATTTTAACTGTGGGCAGCTGAAGCTGCTGCCTGTTCACTTCCTGGATTTACACAGACACACAGAGGCACACCTACAGCTCCGCAGCTCTCATTGGCCCTCTTATGACTCATCCCCCCTCCCTTCCTGGGAAACTCTCACGAGAGAGAGAGGGAGAGCTGTGCATGATGTCATAAGCCTAGGCCTTTTTTTCCAGACAAGAAACAGGAAGTGGGCTGTATAAGATATTTACTGGCAGAAAAAAAAAATGTTTTACTATCCAAAGTTAAAACAACAACAAGGGCAGAAGGTTTAATAGATGGAAAGATGAAAAAATGACTGAAGTTCCGCTTTAAAAAAAAAATAAAATCTCAATAGCTGAAGCTGAATTTAACACACATATTTCTCCCCCATCCCTGCATGTTCAGAGGACTCCATACAAGGATTCAATTTAAGAGAAAGAGTCTGAAAGTAATCAGCTTCCATCTTTTTTTTACAATTGGAATTCAGGTGCATGGGGGCACTTTATATTTATTTTGTGTTTTTTTTTAAATAAAGATTTAGATAAAAATATATTTACCGTATATACTCGAGTATAAGTCGAGTTTTTCAGCACATTTTTTTGTGCTGAAAGTGTCCCCCTCGACTTATACTTGAGTCAAGCACTTTTCTGCAGCTAAAAATTTCATTTTCCGAACCAACTTTGAGGCCCCGTATCTCAGAGCCACTTGGTGCTAGGAACCCCATGTTTGGTGTGTTAACCCAGTGGAACTGGGTCCACAGCATATCCAAAGCTGGAGTTCCTAGCACCAAGTGGCCCCGAGATACGGGGCCCCAAAATCGGTTCGGAAAATGTCATTCTCTGCTGCAGAAAAGTGCTTGACATTTTCTGAACCGATTTTTGGGGCCCATATCTCGGGGCCACTTGGTGCTAGAAACCCCAGCTTTGGATATTTTATGGTGCTAGTGGGTTTGCACACCAAATTTGGGGTTCCCAGCACTAAGTGGCCCCGAGATACGGGGCCCCAAAGTCGGTCAACTGTGTCCATCTGCAGCAATGTCATTTTGGGACCCTTTGGGTTCAGAGACCCCAAATTTTGGCTGCAGCTAGGGGGCATCTAGGAACCCTTAACTACCAAGTTTGAAGTTCAGGGGACCTATGGCTGCAAATGGGCACAGTGAGGCTGCAAATGGGCATTGTTGACCCTCTTTTCCACTTACAGTAGCTGCACATTTCTCACCCTCGTCTTATACTCGGGTCAATATGTTTTTCCCATTTTTTTGTGGTAAATTAGGGCCTCGACTTATACTCGGATCGACTTATGCTCGAGTATATACGGTATATATATATATATATATATATATATATATATATATATATATATTTATGGTAGTCAGTATTGTGGACGGTGTATAGGTGTCACCTAGGTTTTCTACACACACATGGTGAGGGGCTCCAGGGTTTAAGGCTGCTGCATAGAAAACAAACGTTTTGTCTTCTCAGAATCCTAATAGGTTTTATTCTGGGTTCTGGAGTCTAGAGACTTTGTAGAGCTTTGGGTGGGTTAATACCTCCATTCCTAGACTACATCTTGCTTAGCAGCCCGATCTCACCATTTTTTTAGCTGTCCATAGGCCTTTATATAAATTTACATTGCCGTACTTCTTGTGAAAGCTGAAAATCATATAAACAAATGTTGTGTCTGTCAGAAACCATGAAATCAGACCAAGACAGAAGTACAGTTAAATCACACTTGTTTAATAATAAAAGTAAAAAAGAACAAACGTAGTCAAAACATAGCCAAAGTTCAGTAACCGGAATGGATAGTCAGCCAAGCCAGAAGTTAGGTATCAATGTAGTGGAACAGCAAGCAGGATCTGGAGCCAGAAGGGATGTCAGCAAAGCAAGTCTTTAAACAGGAACGCAGGAGATAGACTCTGTGATGTTGATCAAGGCGAAGGCAGAGATCCTCTGGACTAGACAGGTAAGTAGGCAGGACTGACGAGCAGGATATCATCAACAGCTGAGTAACTGCGAAGAGATAGGAGCTGGCAGCGGCCAGCTCTGAGAAGTAGGAGCTGAGCCCAGCCCTGACAGTGTCATAATAAATACGGTCCGCGCCTGCCCCCCCCCCCGCTTGACGTCAGATTTGACAAAACGCATAGGTAGGAGCTTCCGTTTGTGATGTCACTTTGCATGCTGGAACTAGGAAGTTGCCAGATCAAATTCCTACATTGGTATTTTTACTATTAAGCGCTTGTATAGTTTAAAGCGGAGCTCCAGTCCCCATAACCTTTTTTTTAAATGCTCCCCTGCGATTGTTATGACTTCTAGTTAAGTTCCACAGTGAGTAAAACAAGCATGCTATGCTGCATATAAAGACTGATTTTACTGTTGTGGGCTTAGTAACACTTTAAGACTGACCAGAGTCAATTAAGGATTGATAAGGGGTTAAACAGAGGAACATTTACTAAAAAAACAATATTTTTTACTTAACAGGCTGCTGTAAACTGACTTCATCTGCAGATCAAAGCTCTTCCCTTTCATCTGTAGATGAGATGATCAAACAGAAAGATACTAAAGAAACAATGTTTCTTTTTATCTCTCTGTTTCTGCGGCTGAACAATGTTGTTGATAAACATTGCTGGGGTGCTTTTTTTTTTTTTTTTTTTTTTTCTGACAGCGCCAATTGCCTGACTTCTTCAACACCTCAGATGTCAACAGGGAAACCCCACTAACATCTGAATGATTCATTGGCTGTTAAGGACGCGGCGGCCCCGCTCCTTAACAACCAATCATTTCTGGCTTTTTTTTCTTTTACTTTTTAGCTGTCAGTGGGGGAATCCCGCTGACAGCTGGAAGAACTGAGCCTGAAAGGTATCGGCAGGTATCGGAGCATTTTCACGAGTACCGGTACTCGGTATCGGCACTGATATCGGTATTGGTGCAACCCTATGTACAGTGCCTTGAAAAAGTATTCATACCCCTTGACATTTTCCACATTTTGTCATGTTACAACCAAAAACGTAAATGTATTTTATTGGGATTTTATGTGATAGACCAACACAAAGTGTCACATAATTGTGAAGTGGAAGGAAAATGATAAATGGTTTTCAATTTTTTTTTACAAATAAATATGTGAAAAGTGTGGGGGACATTTGTATGGCGCCCCCCGGAGTCAATACTTTGTAGAACCGCCTTTCACTGCAATTACAGCTGCAAGTCTTTTTGGGGATGTCTCTACCAGCTTTGCCCATCTAGAGAGGGACATTTTTGCCCATTCTTCTTTGCAAAATATCTCAAGCTCTGTCAGATTGGATGGAGAGCGTCTGTGAACAGCAATTTTCAAGTCTTGCCACAGATTCTCAATGTGATTTAGGTCTGGACTGTGACTGGGCCATTCTAACACATGAATATGCTTTGATCTAAACCATTCCATTGTAGCTCTGGCTGTATGTTTCGGGTCGTTGTCCTGCTGGAAGGTGAACCTCCCCCCCAGTCTCAAGTCTTTTGCAGAATCTAACAGGTTTTCTTCTAAGATTGCCCTGTATTTGGCTCCATCCATCTTCCCATCAACTCTGACCAGCTTCCCTGTCCCTGCTGAAGAAAAACATCCCCACAACATGATGCTGCCACCACTATGTTTCACAGTGGGGATGGTGTGTTCAGGGTGATGTGCAGTGTTAGTTTTCCCCACACATAGCGTTTTGCTTTTAGGCTAAAAATTTCAATTTTGCTCTCATCTGACCAGAGCACCTTCTTCCACATGTTTGCTGTGTCCTCCACATGGCTTCTCGCAAACTGCAAACAGAACTTCTTATGTCTTTCTTTGAACAATGTCTTTCTTCTTGTCACTCTTCCATAAATGTCAGATTTGTATCGTTACATAGATACATACATACAGTTACATACAGTTACATAGTAGGTGATGTTGAAAAAAGACACAAGTCCAACCTATGTGTGTGATTATATGTCAGTATTGCATTGTATATCCCTGTATGTTGCGGTCATTCAGGTGATTATCTAATAGTTTCTTGAAGCTATCAATGCTCCCCGCTGAGACCACCGCCTGTGGAAGGGAATTCCACATCCTTGCCGCTCTTACAGTAAAGAACCCTCTACGTAGGTTAAATCTCTTTTCTTCTAATTTTAATGAGTGGCCACGAGTCTTTCTCCCTATTGTGGGGTCACCAATACGGTATTTGTATATTGATATCATATCCCCTCTCAAGCGTCTCTTCTCCAAAGAAAATAAGTTCAGTGCTCACAACCTTTCCTCATAACTAATATCCTCCAGACACTTTATTAGCTTTGTTGCCCTTCTTTGTACTCGCTCCATTTCCAGTACATCCTTCCTGAGGACTGGTGCCCAGATCTGGACAGCATACTCCAGGTGCGGCCGGACCAGAGTCTTGTAGAGCGGGAGAATTATAGTTCTATCTCTGGAATTAATCCCCTTTTTTAATGCCAATATTCTGTTTGCTTTGTTAGCAGCAGCTTGGCATTGCGTATCATTGCTGAGCCTATCATCCACTAGGACCCCCAGGTCCTTTTCCATCCTAGATTCCCCCAGAGGTTCTCCCCCCAGTGTATAGATTGCATTCATATTTTTGGCACCCAAATGCATTATTTTACATTTTTTACATTAAACCTCCTTTGCCATGTAGTCGCCCACCCCATTAATTTGTTCAAATCTTCTTGTAAGGTTTCCACATCCTGCGGAGAAGGTATTGCCCTGCTTAGCTTAGTATCGTCCGCAAATACAGAGATTTAACTATTTATCCCATCCTCCAGGTGAACGCAGAATTCTGGATAACCCCACTACCCACCCCTGACCATTCTGAGTACTCCCCATTTATCACCACCCTCTAAACTCGCCCTTGTAGCCAGTTTTCAATCCATGTACTCACTCTATGGTCCATGCCAACGGACCTTATTTTGTACAGTAAACGTTTATGGGGAACTGTGTCAAATGCTTTTGCTTTGCTTTTGTATTTCCACATCCATGATCAGGTCTGTATTGTTGATAATCAGTAGATCCAGTAACGTTTATTTCTAGTTGGTGCGTCTACCATCTGACCCATAAAATTGTCCTGCAAGACATTTAGGAACTGGCGAGCCTTAGATGAATGCGTGGTTCCCTCCGCCCAGTCTATGTCTGGATAATTAAAATCCCTCATTATGATAACACTTCCCATCCTTGCTGCTAATCCAAATTGTGATAGGAGGTCCGCCTTCCCCTCCTCCCTCAGGTTAGAGGGCCTATAGCATACTCCCAGTATTTTCCCCTTAGCTTCATCCCTTTGGAGCTCTACCCATAAGGATTCCACCTCCTCTCATCTCTCACATTCACTTGTACATTATTCTTAATATACAGGCATACCCCTCCCCCTTTTTTACCCTCTGTATCCCTGCGATAAAGGGTATACCCTTGAATGTTTGCCAGCCAATCATGAGAGCTGTTGAACCAGGTCTCTGAAATTCCCACAAAATCCAAATCCTTCTCATACAACAGTATCTCTAGTTCATCCATCTTGTCCGCCAGGCTCCTGGCATTGGTGAACATGCCACATAGTTTAGACCGGTCGCATATTATCCTCTTATTGGGTGTTCCAAGATTGCAACTAGGACTTGCTACTATACTTACCTTGGGTTTTTATGCTTTAGTCAACCTACCCCTAATGCCCCCAATACTACCCTTTGGAATATGTTCCGCGCTGACTATCTCTACCTCTGGACCCTCCCCCCCCGTCGCCTAGTTTAAAAACCCCTCTAACTTTTTGCCCATCTTCACTCCCAGCAGATCTTCACCCTCCTGTCAGGGCTGGGCTCAGCCCTTCCTTCTCTGAGCTGGCCGCTCAGCTGTTGGCCAATTGCCAGCTCCCATTTCTCTCCACAGTTACCCAGCTGTTGTTGATTCTGCTCGTCAGTCCTGCCTTCTTAAAGTCGTCCAGCTCACTTGATCTCTGTCTTCGCCTTTGTCAACATCACAGAGACTTTCTCCCGCGTTCCTGTTGAAGACTTGCTCGGCTGACGTTTCTTCTGGCTCCTGATCCTGCTTGCTGTACTACTACGTTTATCTCTGGCTCTCTGACATTTGCTTGGCTGACTACCCGATCCGGTTACTGAACTCTTGCTTGTTTTGACTACGCTTACTCTGTTTACCTTATTATTATTATTATTATTATTAAACAAGTGTGATTTAACTATACTTCTTTCTCGGTCTGATTCATGGTTCCTGATACTTCCTCATTTAGGTGCAGTCCGTCTGTTCTATATGGAGAACACGACTAATAGTTGTCCTGTGGACAGATTCTCCCACCTGAGCTGTGGATCTCTGCAGCTCCTCCAGAGTCACCATGGACCTCTTGGCTGCTTCTCTGATGAATGTTCTCCTCTCCGGTCAGTTTAGGTGGACGGCCATGTCTTGGTAGGTTTGCCGTTGCGCCATACTCTTTCCATTTTCAGATGATGGATTGAACAGTGCCCCGTGAGATGTTCAAAGCTTGGGATATTTGTTTATAACCTAACCCTGCATTAAACTTCTCCACAACTTTATCCCTGACCTGTCTGGTGTGTTCCTTGTCCTTCATAATGCTGTTTGTGCACTAAGGTTCTCTAACAAACCTCTGCGGGCTTCACAGAACAGCTGTATTTATACTGAGATTAAATTACAAACAGGTGGACTCTATTTACTAATTAGGTGACTTCCGAAGGCAATTGGTTCCATTCGATTTTAGTTAGGGGTATCAGAGTAAAGGGGGCGCCATACAAATGCCCCCCATACTTTTCACATATTTATTTGTAAACACTGTTGAAAACCATTTATCATTTTCCTTCCACTTCACAATTATGTGCCACTTTGTGTTGGTCTATCACATAAAATCCCAATAAAATAGATTTACGTTTTTGGTTGTAACGTGACAAAATGTGGAAAATTTCAAGGGGTGTGAATACTTTTTCAAGGCACTTTATAATAATAATAATAATAATAATAGTGGGACATTGAAGTGTAAGCTCCTCTGGTACAGAGACTGGTGTGACTGGTCAAGTTTCTCTGTACAGCACTGCACTATGTCAGAGCTACAGTATATAAATGTATAATAATAATAGTGTGTGACTGTGGGGGAGGCATTAGAGTGTGAGCTCCACTGGTACAGAGACTGATGTGACTATATAATGATGGAGCAGTTTTGATCTCTACATATGAATAACTCTGTCTCCAGGCATTTGGGTCTGCTCTGTGGTTCAGGATGATTGGAAGGTCAGAGGGAAATGTTCTCTCTTTTTCTTTTAAATCTTTTTACCGTTGTGTCGCTGAGATGTAGGAAAATGACGGCGCCTCGTTTTCGCTCTATGAAATGAAACTAATGACTAGAGGTGACCCCGGGGTTCACTGGTTGTCCCAGGATGACCCACCATTTTACCAAGCATGAAAAGACTGGATAATTCTTCAACTTGTCCCGCAAAAGGACATTCCGAAAAACGGGGACGATATAAAAATGGTCTTCTAGACTGTAAGTGGCAGCCAGCTTTTTTTTTTCCTCGGTTCTAATGGCGCACTTGTCATAATGTGAGCGGCACCCTAATGAGCGCCCCTCGCTGCGCCTTACAATACCTCGCTGATCACAAAGCGTGCCAGCCGCGGTGCTCAAGTGCGCAGAGTTCACGGGAAACAGCATCCCTATCTCTTCTGAAAGGTACAGATGTAATTTTAGTGCTGAACTCTGCTCTTGCAAAAACTTTTTTATGGCATTTGCAAAATTGTAAGTCTTTGTCAGCTGCAAAGCTGTATTTTTGGTGTGAACTACTTTTCAGCGATTGAAATCTTTTTTTTTTTTAACTACAATACAACTGTATAAAGAAATTTGTTGGTGCCCACTGAGGGAAGACCAACATCCCATACTGTAGATGTCATTTCTGCAGCCACAGGTTGCAGGAAAGAAAATATCTAGATTCCCCCATCAACACAGTGTTAACAGGGGATTCCCTCCTACAAAAACATTGTGTTCTCCCAGCAGGGGAAGCCGTCCCCACCCGCAGAACACATGATTATTGCTAGCGGCTAGCAATAATCACATGTAAAATCTGACAGGCTGGTTGTACCCAAGTTGATAGATGTTACATTCAGCCTGCCCATACATGGTTCCAATCTTGGCCAGTTCCTGCTGAACTGGCCGAGATGCGAACTGTCTATGGCCGGCTTTATCTAAAAAAAACTTTACTAATGTACACATAAAGAACTGGTCCACACTCACTGGTTGCTAGAGGTTACTGCACATCTCTACCACTCCCTGATTGGTTGCTAGAGGTTACTGCACATCATTGCCACTCACCGATTGGTTGCTAGAGGTTACCGCACATCATTACTGCTCACCCATTGGTTGCTAGACATTACTGCACATCATTACCATTCACTAATTGTTTGCTAGAGAGGTTACTGCACATTAATACCATTTACTATTTGGTTGCTAGAGGTTACTGCACATTAATACCATTTACTGATTGGTTGCTAGAGAGGTTACTGCACGTTATTACCATTCCCTGATTGGTTGCTAGAGGTTACTGCACATTAATACCATTCTCTGATTGGTTGCTAGAGGTTACTGCACATTAATACCATTCCCTGATTGGTTGCTAGAGGTTACTGCACATTAACACCATTCACTAATTGCCAGCAACTTACCCTGCGTCCTCTTCTGCAAGTTTCTCTGGTCCGGTCCTGCCCCCGCTATTAATCTCTTTCCTGCTGACAAGAGAAGGGAGAGAAGAATCTACACACAGCCCGGTCTGTGTGTTTGATTTCCGCGCTGCTGACCAAAGAAGGGGGGCGAGCAGGGGAACACAGAGCCGCTCTGCCTCACTTACTGTCACAGTGGCTCCAGTTCTAACAGAGGGAGAAGCACAAATTGCGGCACGTACAGCCCACATCTCCTGTCACAGCGTAGCCGCTTGAATTAACGGGCTCGGAGAGCAAGCGGGGGATCGGCTGCACTCGCTACACGTGGAAAAATATTTGCGGGCTGCGCGGGCTCAGGGGGCAGCTGCGATGGGCCCCACAACAATGATAGGGCCCAGGACAGCTGCCCCGTTTGCCCTGCATTAAAGACGGCCCTGCAGGTCACATGATATTGACATCGCACATGCGGGCGTGTATACAGGCTGCAGTGGAAATCTCCTCCTACCTGAACTCTCAGCACTGGAGAAACTCTGCAGTTTTTCATGTAACCGTGGTTTACAGATCATCCAAAAAGGTATATAGTGGCAGTATTTTAATGTAAAAAGAAGATTTATAAGCTGTGGGCACTGTAGGGGGGCGGATGAACTATTTTCATATTACTGGGTTCAGTAATACTTTAACTCTTTATTCTCCTTCTCCATTTAAATATTATGTTCCTGCTGCGTTTTTTTTTTTTTTCACTTCCATTTTTATAAACTATTAATAATTAAAACTTTTTTTGTTTGCTTTGTTTGTCAATATTTGTTACACCTTTAACGTATATTTACACATTTCATATTGAAAAAAGCGCAAGATAAAAAAAATAATTAATTCATTTGTAAATAACTTTTTAATGCTTTGTACCATTGCTGACAGTTGAACAAAACAGTTGCGGTAGGTGTCGGTAATTGGTATCGGAGAGTACTAAAAAAAAAAAAATATCGGTACTCTTTTTCGTTTAAAAAAAAAAATGGTATCAGTGCATCCCGAATTTATACATTTATATAGCTCTGACATATACCGCAGTGCTGTACAGAGAACAATGAGCCAGTCCAATCAGTCTCTGCACCAGAGGAGCTTCTCCACCAGGTGGTGCTCTTCTGCAGGGTGCTGTTGGCTCACTCTGCTGTGATCTCAGCTGAGAGAAGCAACAAGCCAGGGGCCTCTCATGCAGGCTTTTCCCAGGCAAGCATGGACCATATTGGGGAAGATGAAGTTGGAAGCTTTCCAGAGGCACTGAGGCCTACTGCATGTGCTCAAGCTGCAATGGATCCTGGGCCGGTTCCTATGCAAGAGGAGTCCTTACCAGTTTTCCAGGATAAAGTGGTGAACAGACTTCGCTGCATTGCTAAGGAGGAACAGAAGCTTTCTGTCATGAAAGAAGATCTCAGGAAAAAGCAATCTCTGCATAGTAAGTCTGGAAACAGTAAGAGGGAAGTCTACAAGCTGAAGTCTCTGGAAGAGGCATTGAAAAAGCAGGAGAAGTTGGTCGCCTCTCTGAAAGAGAGCAGCGGTGTGTTCAGAGAAAAATGTAAGAATAAGAAGAGATGCCAACAGATGAATGAGAGTGCCTGTGCCAGGACCAGCCAGAGGATTGAAAACCACAGCAACGGTGACAGTATGGATGGGGGTAAGGAAGTGGCTTCACATGGTGGCCCCAGTACTACCCCGTCTCAAGATCTGTTTCACCTGAGTCAGTATCTGCCCCCTTCCCTCCCCAGCGGCCTGGGTCATCTCAGGAGAAGGTTGAAGAAAATGGCGGATGTATGAGGCCATTACAGAAATGGAATCTCCCTTGAGTGGCACCGACTCATCAGATGAAGATCATGGGAATACAGGAAGAGATGGCATGTATCCAGACAGAGAAGTTTCTGCTGGCTGTGAGAAGTCCCACATGGACACTAACAGTGCAGAGCAGGAATGTCGCATGAACATTGAAACTGCAGAGCAGGAATGTCGCATGAACATTGAAACTGCAGAGCAGGAGTACCATATGAACGCTGAAACAGCTGGTGTTTTTTTTTCTAAACAGAAGACTTTACTTGATGATGGGACTGCTGGTAACTGTGGTACTTCTAGGACTATGGTGAGCGGGACTGTTGTGCTGGAGGGGAGGAGGGAGGATCAAGTGGTGGGTAATTTACCAAACCAGATTTCAGAGGTTCCTATGCAACCAGCTAATGTGTCATCTGTCCCAGTTAGGAGTTATGCTAAGGCTGTGTCGGGACAAAGTTTTGCTGCTGGTGGTGGAAGGGAGCCAGTTGTGCGATTTTCACCTAACGTACCTTCTTCCATTAAACGCAGGAATGTGGTACAGCTCAGGTGGGAAGGAGGAGATATTCCACCTATCAGGAGGGTGGTTGTGGATAAGATCCTAGCCATGGGATTTAAGGCAGAGGATATTTATGCTCTCATCAGTCCGGCTGGTTGATATGAATATGATTTATCATTTGTGCGTCCAGAATCGCTGGATCTGTTTTGGGAGCGGTTTGAGCATGTATATAGGGGCCATCCGGACTGGAAGGGGCTTGTCCCCAAAGTTGTCTCAAGACAGCCCTTGATTAAAAATGTGACTATCCTGACAAGGAATGAGTCTATACCCCCTTAAGATTTATGGGTCTGGTTGAGGAGGTTTGGTGAAACGTTGTGTTCCCTAAAAAAGATTGTGGATGATAGAAGAATCTGGATGGGTGGGTGGTCAATGTCAATGAGGTTGAGTGTGTGTGGGAATGTGGTCCAGCATTTGCCCTCCTCTGCCTTTATTGGTAGAGATAGAATTACCGTCTTCTACCAAGGTCAACCTAAGCTGTGCCATAAATGTGGAATCAAGGGACATTTCTCCTCTAAGTGTCCAAAACAGAAGTGCTCTTTGTGTCAGGAACTGGGGCATCAGGCAAGGGACTGTAACATCATTAAATGTAACCTATGTGATAAGGTTGGTCATCCTTATAGCCGGTGCCCTGAGGCTTTACACAATAAGCCAGAGCTAGTGGAGGAATTCTTCTGTCCGGATAGAGAAGAGTCTGGGTTGGCGGAGGTTGTACCAGGGGATCCTAGTGTCTCTAGGTTGTACCAGGGGATCCGTCAGAATCTGTGTCTGTGAAGCCCTCTTTGGTGTCAGTGTTCCCTCCAGTCTGTGGTCTCCCAGTCAGTGTCAGAAAGTGTGGTTGTCAAGTCTGTGTCTGCAGCTGTTTCTCCTAGTGTAGTGAAGGCAGTGGAGGGTGCTGAACCAGAATGTATGGTGGTGCCAACCCCTCTTCGGCGTGGCAGAAGTGCGGCTGGAGGGCAACGGACACCGAGGAGTGGAGTGAGGGGTGGATTGGATGATGGTGGAGGGGGAGGTGGGAAAGGAATGAGGGTGGCTGGTGCAGAATGCAAGGTTAATGATGTGGAAGTCGGGGTGAATGATGTGGGGGGGAGGGGTTAATGGGGGAGTTTTGGAATCGCATCCTGATGGCGATTAAATGTCAAAATGTTTCTTAGCCTGGATTGTGTTTAAGTTGGGGTTCGGGGTTTGTAGTCGCTTTTTTGTTGTCATTAAAATATGTTTCTTTCTATGTTATCTTGTCAGGAAACGCTTTCCTTTACTTGCTGATGTAAGCACGCTTGTTTTTGCTTAGTTGTTTATTTTTATGTAAATATGTTTTTATTAATAAGCTGTATGTTTGTGTTTTTTTAATAAACAAAAATTTACACTCTAATGCCCCCCCACAGTCACACCCTATTATTATTATACATTTATATAGCTCTGACATATACCGAGAACACTGAGCCAGTCACACCAGTCTCTGCACCAGAGGAGCTTACAATCTAATGTCCCCCCCACAGTTACACTCTATTATTATTATTATTATACATTTATATAGCCCTGACATATACCGCAGTGCTGTACAGAGGACACTGAGCCGGTCACACCAGTGTTCTGCTCTAGTATTTCTATCACAATAATACAAAGTTATTTTATTATTTTGTTCTGTAATTTCTTTCACTGTAATAAGTGTGATTTCTTCTGACTAAGCTGAATAATGACAGCCGGAGAACATCCACCGTACAGACAAGACAGGAGAATTCATTCTTTGCACCGCTTGATGAATGTGCACCAGAGACCGCCGAATGCAAATCTCCTGCCAGGATTAAAATTTACCTGATATATCAAATAAACAAGCCATTACCTCCCCGGGAAATTCCATGCATCATCTATTTATGAAAGAAAAGAGTTTTAAAAGAGTTTTAATTTGTTAAAGTTTCTGCGGTTTGCAGAAGGGCAAACTTTCCGGAGGGCACATTCATTATAATTGGTGATACATGTTTGTTAGTAGAGGGGTTACAGAAACACCAACCTACTATGGCAACTGCATAAAAATAAAATATTTTATAAAATAACTTTTAACTTGATATTTGATGGGTCTCAATAATATAGTACATTTATTGTTGCCAATTTTTAAAGTGCATCCAAACTATTTATTTTATGGTTTGGGGGGATAGAATCTCCGGAATGAAAGCCCCCTGTCAGGGTTTTATTATTTTATATTATCAGCCCGTAAAGCACCGGCCCTCTAAATCAGTGCACATTCTTCTTGCCCCTTACATTGGTAGTCAGTGAGGTGGCCCCTTACCTTGGTGGTCAGTGATAAGTGGTCCCTTACACTAGCTGTCAGTGTACTAGCCCCATAGGTGTGCGCAGCCTATTGCATTAGGGTGTGCACCCCAAAGCTCAAACACACACTACTCACTACTACTCACATCACTCACCATGTTCATTCAGAAAGGGAAGGGGCTGATAAATACATATTTACCGGCCCCTTCCCTCACTCATCCTAAAACATCTCCACAGCAACAGGCGGCAGGAGAGGAGAAGAGGAAATCCAGAAGTGCTGCAGAGGGAAGGAGTGGGGAGCCAGGGCAGTAGGGGGAATCTGTGCTGCACAGGGTGATTAGGGTGTGCCTGGGCACACCCAGCACACCCTGTGCGCACGCCTATGACTAGCCCCTTATCTTAATGGACAGTGATGTGTCTCCTTTTATTGGTGGTCAATGAAGTGACCCCCCACACATAAGTGCTCAGTGTACTACCCCCTTACTTTGGTGGTCGGTGAAGTGCCACTTGCATTGGAGGTAAGTGAAGTGGCCCCTGAAATTTGGTGGTCAGTGAAGTGATACTATACATTAGTGGTCAGCGTACTACCCCTTAGTGGTCATTGAAGTGCTTCCTTACAATGATGGTCAGTGAAGTGTCCCTTACATTGATGGTCAGTGTACTACCCCCTTATATTAGAGGTCAGTGAAATGCCCCCTCTCATTGGTGGTTAGTGTAGTATCCCCTTACTATGGAGGTCAGTGAAGTATCCCTTACATTGGTGGTTGGTGAAGTTGCTCCTTAGGTTAGTGTGGTCTATGTACTACCCCCTTACCTTGGTGGTCAGTGAAGTTGCCCCATACACTGAAGGTCAGGGGAGTTGCCCCTTAGGTTAGTGGTCTATGTACTACCCCCTCTCCTTGGTGGCCAGTGAAGTGCTCCCTTATCTTGGTGGTCAGTGAAGTGTTCCCTTATCTTGGTGGTCAGTGAAGTGCTCCCTTACATTGATGAGCAGTGAAGTGGCCTCTTACAATGGTGGTCAGTGTAGTGTGCCCTTATATTAATAGTCAGTGAAGTGGCCCTCTACATTAGTAGTCAAGTGAAGTGGCCCTCCACATTAGTAATCAATATTGTGCGCCCTTATATTATTAGTCATTGAAGTGGCCCTTAGATTAGTAATCAGTGTAGTGTGCCCTTATATTATTAATCAGTAAAGAGGCTCCTACATTGGTGGTCAGTGAAGCAGCCCCTACATTGGTGGTCAATGAAGTGGCCCCTTAGATTAGTAATCAGTGTAGTGTACCCTTATACCAATAGTCAGTGAAGTGGCCGCTAAATTAGTGGTCAGTGAAATGGCCCCTACGTTAATTGTCAGGGAAGTGGCCCCTATATTGGTGGTCAGTAAAGTGGCCCCTACATTGGTGATCAGTAAAGTGGCCCCTTAGATTAGTAATCAGTGTAGTGTACCCTTATATTAATAGTCAGTAAAGTGGCCCCTACATTAGTGGCCAAGTGAGGTGGCCCTCTACATTAGTAATCAATGTTGTGCACCTTTATATTAATAGCCAGGGAAGTGGCCCCTAAATTAGTGGTCAGTGAAGTGGCCCCTACACTGGTGGTCAGTGGAGTGGTCCCTTAGATTACTAATCAGTGTAATGTACCCTTATATTAATAGTCATTTAAGTGGCCCCTACATTTGTGGTCAGTGAAGTGGCCCCTACATTAGTGGTCAGTGAAGTAGCCCCTACATTGGTGGTCAGTGAAGTAGCCCATTGGATTAGTAATCAGTGTAGTGTTGCCCTATATTAATAATTAGTGACGTGGCCCCAACATTATTGGTCAGTGAAGTGGGCCCTTAGATTAGTAGCAGTGTAGTGTACCCTTATATTATTAGTCAGTGAAGTGGCCCCTACATTGTTGAGCAGTGAAGTGGGCCCTTAGATTAGTAATCAACGCAGTGTGCCCTTATATTAATAGTCAGTAAGGTATCCCTATGCATTAGTGGTCAGAGAAATGGCTCCTTACATTAGTGGTCAGTGAAGTGGCCCTCTACATCAGTGGTCAATGATGTTGGCACTTACATTGGTGGTCAGTGAAATGTTGCATTAAAATAGTGGTCAGTGTAGAAGGACCCTCCTAGATTAGTGATGAGTGGGAAGAGACCTGGAGATCACCAAAGCCCAACAGGGTTGCTAACTTTTCCCCAAACTTTTCATCCAAAACTAGCAAAAAAATGACCATACTCTAAAACTCACCAACACCACTTTCCCTTTGAGGTCCAATATATTTTGCCAAAATGAAAAAATTCCATCAAAATTTCCCAATTTCCACCGAAATTTCAGCTAAGTGAACTCTACAGAATCTGCTCGTTCCTAGCGATCCAAAGTACACATTTTGGGAGACAGAATATGACAAAAGAGATGAATATGTACAGCGGGTAAAATAAGTACTAAACACATCACCATTGTTCTAGGAACATATATTGGTAAATGTGTTATTGACATGAAATGTTCCCCACATGTCGGTAACAACCCATCCAATCCATACATACAAGACATCAAAACAAATACATTCAGAGATGAAGTTCTGTGTAATAAAATAGAATGACACCAGGAAAAAGTATTGAACCCGCTAACTGAAATGTATTAATAATACTCGGTACAAAATCCTTTGTTGGTAATGACGGCTACAAGACGCCTCCTGTATAGAGAAACGAGTCCCATGAGTTGCTCAGGTGTGATTTTGGCCCCATTCTTCCACACAAACAGTCTTCAAATCTTGAAGGTTCTGTGGGCCTCTTCTATGAACTCTGATCTTTCGTTCATTCCATAGACTTTCTATTGGATACAAGTCAGGTGATTGGCTGGGCCATTCTAGTAGCTTTATTTTCTTTCTTTGAAACCAATGGAGAGTTTCCTTGGCTTTGTGTGTTGGGATCGTTGTCTTGCTGAAATGTCCCCCTCGTTTCATCTTCATCCTCCTGGTAGATGGCGGCAGATTTTTATCTGGTACATTTTTCCATTCATCCTTCCTTCAGTGATATGAAGTTTGCCGGTACCGTATGCTGAAAGCCAGCCCCGCCCACACCATGATATTCCCACCTCCAAACCTCACTGTTGGTATGGGGGGTGTTTTTGGGGTGAAGTGTCATGGAACCTCCAAACATGGTGTGTATTATTGCATCCAAAGAGTTCAGTTTTGGTCTCATCTGACCAGACTATATTCTCCCCATTATTTCACAGGCTTGTCTAAATGTTGTGCAGCCAACTTTAAGCAAGCTTCAACATGCTTTTTCTTCAGCAATGGAGTCTTGTGTGGTGAGCGTGCATACAGGCCACGGCGGGCGAGTGCATTACTTATTGTGCACCTGCTAATCCTAGGTCTTTCTGAAGCTCTCCACAGGTGGTCCTTGTCACTCGGACACCTCTTCTGATAATTCTTTTCACTCCTCTGTCAGAAATCTTGTGAGGAGCACCTGGTTGTGGCCGGTTTATGGTTAAATGATGTTCTTTCCACTTCCGGATTATGGCCCCAACAGTGCTCACTGGCACATTCAAACGTTTAGAAATCCTTCTGTATGTTTTGCAACGATAAGGTTGCAAAGGTCTTTAGAGAGCTCTTTGATTTTACCCATCATGAGATGTTTCTTGTGGAACACCTTGGTAATGAGACACCTTTTTATAGGCCATCAGGTGAGACCGAACCAGCCGATATTAATTTGCACTGACAAGGGGCAGGGTTGCTTTCTACCGTAATTACTGATAGATTTCAGCTGGTGTCTTGGCTTTCCATGCCTTTTTGCATCTCCCTTTCTTCATGGGTTCAATACTTTTTCTTTGTCTCATTCCATTATATTACACAGAACTTCATTTCTGAACTTATTTGTTTTGGTGTCTTTGTTTGTATGGATTGCATGGGTTGTTACCGACGTGGGGAACATTTCATGTCAATAGCACCTTTTAGAATATTTATATTTATTTATTTATTTATATTTATTATTTATTTATTATTTATTTAAAGTTACGATATTTATATTTATTTATGTATTTATGTATTTATTTATATGTATTTATATTTTATTTATATTAGTAATATTTATCTAGAAAAATGGTGACGTGTTCAATACTTATTTTACCCGCTGTATTTTACATTCTTTTAAATTATTAACGCGCTGCTTGTTACCCTAAACTTCATACGCCGCATTTTACGCCTCGTTTTGTTTCCTTTGAATGTTTCTAAATACCGGTTTATAAAATAATAATAATAAAGTCTAGGTATTGAGGTGCCAACAATGCAGAGATGCCTCATCGTCATTGCGAGAGCTTTTCATCGCCATGGTGACAAGGTATCAGTTTATAAAGCGAACAAGGTTACATCGTATCT
Organism: Aquarana catesbeiana; assembly: GCF_042186555.1. NCBI lineage: Eukaryota > Metazoa > Chordata > Amphibia > Anura > Ranidae > Aquarana > Aquarana catesbeiana. Next base: position 14,106,292 of record NC_133332.1, read on the forward strand.
CTCTCTCTCTGACAGCGCAGGATCAGCAGTGACAATCACCATCCCGCAGCGGTGACAGCGCAGGATGAAAAAAGGAACGAGCCGCATCTTTCCCTTGTTAAGGCGTCCCGGTGAATGAGACGAGTATACCACTTCACCCGTCATAAGTCGTTCGTCTTTCCCGGGGGGGGGGGGGCGATGATGGAATAACAATCGTATCTTTATGTTGATACATTGTTGTGCCATTTTATGCAATGACAGCTCTCGGCATTCGCTGACAAATGCTGAATCTGTTTGACGAGGATTGTACTAGAAGATTCCAACCGCCGTCATCACATTGGATGCGTGAAATCAATTTCTCCCAAAACTTGGATGGAGGATCCGGCCAGCTTGGCTGTATGTAAAATTTGGTTTTGCGACTCAGCCACCTGGTTTACTGCCCCCCAACCGCCCGTGTGAAAGGGACCTAAGAGCTTGTTCACATGTGCAGAAGGGACTGCCGCTCCTCTGAAAAAGGTCCATGCTCGGTAGACATGTGCACTGCCGAAAAAATTTGTTCGTTTTCGTTTCATTCGTTTTTCTTTTTTTTTTTTTTTTTTTTTTTTAGTTTCTCCGGTCATTTGTCATGATCGCAATTCGTAAATTCTTGAATTTGAAAATTTGAAAATTCTTAAATTTGAAAATTCGAAAATTCGTATATTCGAAAATTTGAAAATCCGAAAATAAGGTAGAAAATCAGAAAATTCTAAAGGATAACTAACTAATAATAACTAACTGTTAAATTATTGGTATTGGAATTTCCTTTCAAATTTGGCTGTTAGTGAACGCAACGAATTCAAATTTATCCGAAGTTACGAATAATCCGAAATAACGAATGCCACATCTAAACAAATGGAATGGAATGAATTAATACTAATAATAATAATAATTTAAAAAAAACTTTTTTATTATTATCATTGTTATTTATTATTATTAATTTGTTACGTTCCATTCGTTTAGATACAGCATTAGCTATTTCGGATAAATTTCCATTCGTTATGTTCACTAACAGCCAAATTTGAAAGGAAATTCCAATAGCTACAATTTAATAGTTAGTTTTAATAGTTTTTAATAATTGAATAATTTAATTTAAATTTAAATTATTAAATTATTAATAATTTAATAATTTAATAGTTAGTAATAAGTTATTATTAGTTATTTCAGATTTTCGAATCTTCTGGTTTTCGGCTTTTCGAATTTACGAATATTCGAGAACATTTGTTAAACGGGTTTTCGTTCGGATACCTCCCAATTGACGATATCGTTAAAATAGAGTTAAAAAATGAATTGGAAACAAAACTAATTGCACATGTCTAATGCTTGGATTGCTTTTCAGAGGTTGACCAATGGCGGCTGGAGGTATATTTTTTGGGGGGCGGCGACAAACAATGCACCCACAGCAACCCCCCGGTCAGTTGGGTCACCTGCTGCAACACCCCCCCCCCCCCCGGTAGGTCAGTCGGTTACCAGCCCCACACTTACCGCATCTATGGTGCAGGCAAGCGCTTCCCTCTGGGCGACGAGTGGCGGCTTCCCCTGTGTCTCCTCCTCAGTGGCCGCTGTGAGTCTCCTCCCTCCTCCTCCTAGGCCATAAGGATCGCTTCTCCTTTCGGCCAATCGGGAAACGGGTCACTTCCTGGTTGGCCGGGAGGTGAATCAACGTGACAATAGCGAATATTCATTCGCTATTAAAAAAAGTAAAGATGGCTAGATGGTACCAGAGGATACAGCACCTCATCCCCTAAATAATCAAACGTTAAATGGGTATATGGACAAGGGATTATAGCGGTGCTAGGGTCAGGAAGATTAGAGAAGAAAAGATAAAACAAAAAATACTAAAATTACAAATTTTATTAATAATCTATCATAAATACAATGTACATTATAAACAATTCATACAGTAATTATACAAATTTTGTGGATACATGTACTGTAAGTGACCCTAAGAATGGTCAAGTGGGCCAGATAGCAAGTGGCCGTTGAAGGAGGGGGGGCTCATTTTCCTACACGTTTCGCCAAAACATTGGCTTCTTCAGGGAACAGGAGCTCATAGGGTGGATATATATAAAAAATTCTGTGTGGTGGACATAAAAACACATGTTGGAAATATTAATTTGACCAAACACTGCATAGTAAAAACAATAACACATTGTAACTATGGCTGGACATTCATGCAACCCTAAGCTCCACACCACTAAACGGAACTGCGGACATACCTGGGGCGTCAGTGCCCAAGACGGGAGGGAAGAGAGGGAGAGGGGGAACACAGCCACCCAAGGAGATCCCCACAGGGGAGCAGGCAGACCGCGCCGTAAATTGTGCCTGCAGGGGGCATACAGTACACCTGGCAAAGGAATGTAAAGATAGTCATGTGTCATAATGCACTGTGGTAGTTATTCCAGGAATAGAGGGTTGCGCATATATGCATTGTATTAAAAAGAGAACAAAAAATATATGTATATAAATAGGTATAAATGTATCTATATCTCTGGAAAGGGTGCGGACTTACATGTATATCTAAAAGCTGTAGAGAGGCAAGGTCAGGAAGTGCCTGTGATATATGTATGCACACAGCAAGGAAAGGACATCAAGGTTGAACCATATCTGCAGACCACTTAAAGCAGGCCTAGTTGGAAAAATGGGTAATGTTAGGGGTCTTGCTGTTGTTAACTGGGGCCAGATATGGTAGTTTATGCCTATACTTACTTGATGGTATCTGCTGTAAGAAAAGATTCTCATAGCGGTACATTCACAGGTATATAGTAACGGTGCTGGGATGAAAGAGGGATAAAAATAAACGTGGATCCTATATGAAATATAAAGGAAAAAAGGAGGATTTTATCCCTCTTTCATCCCAGCACCGGTACTATATACCTGTGAATGTACCGCTATGAGAATCTTTTCTTACAGCAGATACCATCAAGTAAGTATAGGCATAAACTACCATATCTGGCCCCAGTTAACAACAGCAAGACCCCTAACATTACCCATTTTTCCAACTAGGCCTGCTTTAAGTGGTCTGCAGATATGGTTCAACCTTGATGTCCTTTCCTTGCTGTGTGCATACATATATCACAGGCACTTCCTGACCTTGCCTCTCTACAGCTTTTAGATATACATGTAAGTCCGCACCCTTTCCAGAGATATAGATACATTTATACCTATTTATATACATATATTTTTTGTTCTCTTTTTAATACAATGCATATATGCGCAACCCTCTATTCCTGGAATAACTACCACAGTGCATTATGACACATGACTATCTTTACATTCCTTTGCCAGGTGTACTGTATGCCCCCTGCAGGCACAATTTACGGCGCGGTCTGCCTGCTCCCCTGTGGGGATCTCCTTGGGTGGCTGTGTTCCCCCTCTCCCTCTCTTCCCTCCCGTCTTGGGCACTGACGCCCCAGGTATGTCCGCAGTTCCGTTTAGTGGTGTGGAGCTTAGGGTTGCATGAATGTCCAGCCATAGTTACAATGTGTTATTGTTTTTACTATGCAGTGTTTCGTCAAATTAATATTTCCAACATGTGTTTTTATGTCCACCACACAGAATTTTTTATATATATCCACCCTATGAGCTCCTGTTCCCTGAAGAAGCCAATGTTTTGGCGAAACATGTAGGAAAATGAGCCCCCCCTCCTTCAACGGCCACTTGCTATCTGGCCCACTTGACCATTCTTAGGGTCACTTACAGTACATGTATCCACAAAATTTGTATAATTACTGTATGAATTGTTTATAATGTACATTGTATTTATGATAGATTATTAATAAAATTTGTAATTTTAGTATTTTTTGTTTTATCTTTTCTTCTCTAATCTTCCTGACCCTAGCACCGCTATAATCCCTTGTCCATATACCCATTTAACATTCATTCGCTATTGTCACACAACTGGGTGGGATCGGGGCGCAGTACTCTGCGCCCCAAGCCCACCCTTTTTTTGAAGCCTATTAGAGCCTCTGGCTCTGATCATGTGCTTCAAAAAAAAAACCCCATTGGAATCCATGTGTCCGGCGCCCTGCATGTAGATAAGGGGGCTAAACGCATGGATAGGGGGGGCGGTGCCCCTCTGCTCTGCATTACGGCCACCACTGTGTTTGAAAGGTGGTAAGGAGGCATTATATCACCCCTTCGCTGCCTGCTTTAGCTCCTTGGATTCCACAATAGCGTGCCACAACTGGGTGCGGGTACAGGGCACTTGCAGGGCGGCCCCATTCTCTTAATAAAGCAACAAGGGGTATAATTGCTGCTGAGGCCATGAAACAAAGCATCGTGGCCGTGTCATATGTAGACCCCTGGCCACTGCCCTTGCAGCAGTTGGGTGGTGGTAAAATCATGGCTCAACCATGAGATTTTACTGACCCCCTACTGCTAGTGTGAACGCATCCTAAGGGCCCATTCACACTCTCATTAACCGCCCTTGCCACAACACATGACAATGCACCTGCTCTATGCGCAGTGCCATTCATTGTGAAAGGCACCCCAACATAATGCACAGTAGAGTCCAATGCACTGCAGCTAGAAATGATCTGGGGATGCTTATGACATCATACACTACATTGCCAAAAGTATTGGGACACCTGCCTCTACATGCACATGAACTTTAATGGCATCCCAGTCTTAGCCCTTAGGGTTCAATATTGAGTTGGCTCACCCTCTGCAGCTATAACAGCTTCAACTCTTCTGGGAAGGCCGTCCACAAGGTTTAGGAGTGTGTCTATGGGAATGTTTGACCATTCTTCCAGAAGCGCATTTGTGAGGTCAGGCACTGTAGTTGGATGAGAAGGCCTGGCTCGCAGTCTTCGCTCTAATTCACCCCAAAGGTGTTCTATCGGGTTGAGGTCAGGACTCAGAACTGTGCAGAACAGTCAAGTTCCTCCACCCCAAACTCACTCATCCATGTCTTTATGGACCTTGCTTTGTGCACTGGTCCAAATCATTTGGTGGAGGAGGGATTATGGTGTGGGGTTGTTTTTCAGGGGTTGGGCTTGGCCCCTTAGTTCCAGTGAAGGGAACTCTTAAGGCGTCAGCATACCAAGACATTATGAACAATTTCATGCTCCCAACTTTGTGGGAACAGTTTGGAGGACGGCCCCTTCCTGTTCCAACATGACTGCCCACCAGTGCACAAAGCAAGGTCCATCATCCTTTGGAGGTCCTTGATAGCGCCTTGCGGGAGGGCGAAACGCATTGACGTAATTTTCCGGTGCCGAGTCCATCTGACGTCACTTCCGGTTTTGGTGGAACGCACATCGGATGAGGCGCTCTTGATTGTATTGTTGGAGTAATACACATCCCTATTTGATCTTGGAGTTTTGTAAGTAGGAATCAATGTTTGGGCAATAAACACCTATTTTACAGTACTTCACTATTAGTTCCTTTTCTTTCCATTTACAGTCAGGTCCATAAATATTGGGACATCGACACAATTCTAATCTTTTTGGCTCTATACACCACCACAATAGATTTGAAATGAAACAAACAAGATGTGCTTTAACTGCAGACTTTCAGCTTTAATTTGAGAGTATTTACATCCAAATCAGGTGAACGGTGTAGGAATTACAACAGTTTGTATATGTGCCTCCCACTTTTTAAGGGACCAAAAGTAATGGGACAATTGGCTGCTCAGATGTTCCATGGCCAGGTGTGTGTTATTCCCTCATTATCCCATTTACAAGGAGCAGATAAAAAGGTCCAGAGTTAATTTCAAGTGTGCTATTTGCATTTGGAATCTGTTGCTGTCAACTCTCAATATGAGATCCAAAGATCTGTCACTATCAGTGAAGCAAGCCATCATTAGGCTGAAAAAACAAAACAAATCCATCAGAGAGATAGCAAAAACATTAGGTGTGGCCAAATCAACTGTTTGGAACATCCTTAAAAAGAAAGAACGCACCAGTGAGCTCAGCAACACCAAAAGACCCGGAAGACCACGTTAAACAACTGTGGTGGATGACCGAAGAATTCTTTCCCTGGTGAAGAAAACACCCTTCACAACAGTTGGCCAGATCAAGAACACTCTCCAGGAGGTCGGTGTATGTGTGTCAAAGTCAACAATGAAGAGAAGACTTCACCAGAGTGAATACAGAGGGTTCACCACAAGATGTAAACCATTGGTGAGCCTCAAAAACAGGAAGGCCAGATTAGAGTTTGCCAAACAACATCTAAAAAAGCCTTCACAGTTCTGGAACAACATCCTATGGACAGATGAGACCAAGATCAACTTGTACCAGAGTGATGGGAAGAGAAGAGTATGGAGAATGAAAGGAACTGCTCATGATCCAAAGCATACCACCTCATCAGTGAAGCATGGTGGTGGTAGTGTCATGGCGTGGGCATGTATAGCTGCCAATGGAACTGGTTCTCTTGTATTTATTGATGATGTGACTGCTGACAAAAGCAGCAAGATGAATTCTGAAGTGTTTCGGACAATATTATCTGCTCATATTCAGCAAAATGCTTCAGATCTCATTGAACGGCGCTTCAGAGTGCAGATGGACAATGACCCGAAGCATACTGCGAAAGCAACCAAAGAGTTTTTTAAGGGAAAGAAGTGGAATGTTATGCAATGGCCAAGTCAATCACCTGACCTGAATCCGATTGAGCATGAATTTCACTTGCTGAAGACAAAACTGAAGGGAAAATGCCCCAAGAACAAGCAGGAACTGAAGACAGTTGCAGTAGAGGCCTGGCAGAGCATCACCAGGGATGACACCCAGCTTCTGGTGATGTCTATGCGTTCCAGACTTCAGGCTGTAATTGACTGCAAAGGATTTGCAACCAAGTATTAAAAAGTGAAAGTTTGATGGATGATTGTTAATCTGTCCCATTACTTTTGGTCCCTTAAAACGTGGGAGGCACATATACAAACTGTTGTAATTCCTACACCCTTCACCTGATTTGGATGTAAATACCCTCAAATTAAAGCTGAAAGTCTGCAGTTAAAGCACATCTTGTTTGTTTTATTTCAAATCCATTGTGGTGGTGTATAGAGCCAAAAAGATTAGAAGTTTGTTGATGTCCCAATATTTATGGACCTGACTGTATAAACTGCTGTGCTAGGGGAGATCTTCTATGGACCTGTTCAAGCCATCAGCCACTGTTGGATTTCTGCTTGTTTGACCCTTAGACTGAAAAGATAGGGGTCCAATAGATCTGGTGAGTGGGGACACAGAAGGGGTGTGTGTCACGCCACCGAGTGGAAATTTGGAGCACGTTGCACTTTGTAGAAGATTGGAGCACAAGAGCACTTTTTTGGGACGTTATTTAATTTAATTCATTATATTATTTTCTGATTTTTACATATATACAATTGGCATTAACCTGTACAGTGTTGCAAATGTCATGTATTAATTTGTAGCTCAAGAGCACTATAAGAGAATTATTTGTGACACATTCGTACACTATTGTGATGAGTTAATTTTGCATGGTTACAGGCGCTGTAATCTATATATTTATATACTATCAAGTTTTTAGCACTTTGTGTACAGCTGCTGCAAGTTTCTTTTCACACTATATATAAATTTAATTTCACCTTAGTGTGAGTTTTTATAAATATATTAATACAGATATGTGAATTTCAAATTCCAGAACAAAAGAAAGACAAACCATAACCCAAGAGGAGAAGCAGGCTCAAATGAAGTACTACTCTTATCTATTTATTTTGCAATTTATTGTCTAGTATTTTCTTCATTCATGGCCAGTATCTAAGCCCTGATAAGGGGAGTATTGAGCCCCTGAAACTTTTTTTTTCTCTACCGACCTTTGGTCACATGCAATAAAGACTTCCTGTACTCATATTGGATGTGTGATGCTCTCCCTTTCCATATTCTTTTATCCAAGAAGAGGAGGATGACTAGATACAGGGGGTGGCAGTTAATTTTCATGGATTAATCAAGGTGGTTCATTGTCATGGATTAGTCATGGAGGTTCATTGCCATGACTTAGTCATGGATATTCTATGCCTTGGCTTAGTCATGGTGGTTCATTGTCATGGATTATAAAGGGAGGTTCGGTGTCATGGCTTGACCATGGAGGTTCATTGTCATGGCTTGATCATAAAAGTCCATTGCCATGGCTTGGTCATGGAGGTTCATTGCCATGGCTTGATCATGGAGCTTCATTGCCATGGCTTGATCATAAAAGTTAATTGCCATGGCCTGGTCATGGAGGTTCATTGCCGTGGCTTGGTCATGGAGGTTCATTGTCATGGCTTGATCATAAAGGTCCATTGCCATGGCTTGGTCATGGAGGTTCATTGTCATGACTTAGTCATGTATATCCTATGCCTTGGCTTAGTCACGGAGGTTTATTGTCATAGATTATAAAATGGAGGTTCAGTGCCATGGCTTGATCGTGGAGGTTCATTGCAATTGCTTGATCATGGAGCTTCATTGTCATGGCTTGATCATGGAGGTCCATTGCCATGGCTTGTTCATGGAGGTTCAATGTCATGGCTTGACCATGGAGGTTCATTGCCATGGCTTGGCCATGGAGGTTCATTTTGATGGCTTGGCCATGGAGGTTCATTGTGATGGCTTGGCCATGGAGGTTCATTGTTATGGCTTGATCATGGAGATTCATTGTCATGGCTTGATCATGGAGGTTCATTGTCATGGCTTGATCATGGAGGTTCATTATCATGGCTTGATCATGAAGGTTCATTGTCATGGCTTAATAATGGAGGTTCATGGTCATGGCTTGATCGTGGAGGTTCATTGTCATGGCTTGATCATGGAGGTTCATTGTCATGGCTTGATCATAGAGATTCATTGGCATAGCTTAGTCATAGAAGTTCATTGTCGTGACTTAGTCATGGAGATCCTTTGTCTTGGCTTAATCACAGAGGTACATTGTCATGGCTTAGTCATGGAGGTGTCATGGAGCCATGTCACAGCTTAAACAGCCCATAGATTATTTGATATTCTTTCCTTCCATCTGTGTTGATGGATGAATTACTCCTGCAGAGCTATTGTGTTCTGCCGGCGGGAAGTCAGCAGAACACAATGATTACTGCTAGCTTCTATAGCCGGCTGCAATAATCGCATGTAAAAAATCAGAGAGGCTATTTTGTAACCAAATCGATCTATGGACCAACTTAGGTACAACCAGCCAGCCCATAGATGGATCAAATCGCAGCCGGTCCCTGCTGAACCAACCAAGATATGATCCATCTATGGCCGGCTTTAGTTGTGGTACTGTAGTTTATTGTCATGGCTTAATCATTGAGATTTATTTTTATTGCTTAGTCATGGAGGTTCATTGTCATGGCTTTGTCATGGAAGTTCATTGCCAATGCTTAATCATGGAGCTTCATTGTCATGGCTTAGTCTTGGGAGTTCATTATCATGGCTTAGTCATGGAGGTTCATTGTCATTGATTGGTCACAGAGATTCAATGTCATGGCTTGGAAGTTCATTGTCAATGCTTAGTTATGGAGGTTCATTGTAATGGCTTAGTCTTGAGGGTTCATTGTCATGGCTTGGTCATGGAAGTTCATTGCCAAGACTTAGTCATGGAGCTTCACTGTCATGACTTGGTCACAGAGATTCAATGTCATGGCTTGGAAGGTCATTGCTGATGCTCAGTCATGGAGGTTTATTGTCATGGCTTAATCGTGGACTATGGGTTATCGGTGATTAGACTGCAGAGTGTGTCACATCCCTAAATAGGAATAAAGACATAGAGGTTCCCCCAGTTGTGGAACTGTATAGGCACTTCAAAGGATGGGCGGAGGATACCAGATTGTATAATCATCTTGCTGTTTCAGTTGGTGTATTTTCAGCTGTTCATATCATGTATATTTCATGTTTCTTGTCTTTTACTGATGATTCATAATAAATATCTGTTTTTATCATTGTATCTGTTATGTGTTTGAAGTGCCTATAAAGTCCCACAAGTGGGGAACCTCTATGTCTATATCTGGCTTAATCATGGAGGTTCATTGTTATGGCTTTGTCATAAAAGGTCATTGTCAATGCTTAGTCCTAGAGATTCATTGTCATGGTTTGGTCATTGAAGTTCATTGTCATGGCTTGGTCATGGGGTTCATGGTCATGTCTTGGTCATCTAGGTTCATTGTCATGGCTTAGTCAATGAAGTTTGTTGCTGTGGCTTAGTCATGGGGGTTCATTGCCAAGGTTTAATCATGGAGGTTCATCATCATAGCTTAGTCATAGAGATTCATCGTCATCTCTCTTGGTCATGGAGGTTCATTGCCAAGGTTTAATCATGGAGGTTCATCATCATAGCTTAGTCATAGAGAGTCGTAGTCATCTCTTGGTCATGGAGGTTCATTGCCAAGGTTTAATCATGGAGGTTCAAAGATTAATCCTAGAGATGCATTGCCATCTCTTGGTCATGGAGGTTTATTGCCGAGGTTTAGTCATGGAGGTTCATCGTCGTGGCTTGGTCATGTAAGTTCATTGTCATAGCTTAGTCATGCAGATTTATTGTCACGGCTTAATCATGGAGGTTCATCATCATGACTTAGTCATAGAGATTCATCGTCATCTCTCTTGGTCATGTAGGTTCATTGCCAAGGTTTAATCGTGGAGGTTCATCATCATAGCTTAGTCATAGAGATTCATCATCATCTCTCTTGGTCATGGAGGTTCATTGCCAAGGTTTAATCATGAAGGTTCATCATCATAGCTTAGTCATAGAGATTCATGGTCATCTCTTGGTCATGAAGGTTCATTGCCAAGGTTTAATCATGGAGGTTCATCATCATAGCTTAGTCATAGAGATTCATCGTCATTTCGCTTGGTCATGGAGGTTTATTGCCAAGGTTTAATCATGGAGGTTCATCATCATAGCTTAGTCATAGAGATTCATCGTCATCTCTTGGTCATGGAGGTTTATTGCCAAGTTTTAATCATGGAAGGTCATCATCAAAGCTTAATCCTAGAGATGCATTGTCGTCTCTTGGTCATGGAGGTTTATTGCCAAGGTTTAGTCATGGAGGTTCATCGTCGTGGCTTGGTCATGTAAGTTCATTGTCATAGCTTAGTCATGCAGATTTATTGTCACGGCTTAGTCGTGGAGGTTCATCATCATGACTTAGTCACTCAGATTTACATCTGCTGTATATACTGACACTAGGAAAATGATGATCATAATTCTCTCTCCTGTGTCTGCGCATTGCCGAGCAATACAGTCAGTAAATTTTCTGACAACAAAATTCACCTGACAGTCCCCCAAGCATCGGTTGCGGCAGCTTCTGAATTCCACCGGGTGTTTTCTCTGACAGTCGTTTTATGCTTGTTCAGCCTTTTAAGGCAGACACAGAAGAAGGAATGAAAAATAGCAATACGAGAACCAAGCCCGCAATCCGATATACAAATAACCAACGGAGCTACTTTCTGTGAATTACAATCATGGAACAGAAACCACTGCATCAGAAAAAAAAAAAAAAAAAATCTATCTGATTTTGTGCAGCTTCAAAAATAATTCAGTGGAGTTTCCCTTTAATGCGCTGCCAGGCATTTAATTGAGGCACAGCGCGCTCTTCCAGCGAGGGTCAGACTAATGAAAACAATTCATCTTCCATCTCTCCACTCCCGTAATCAGGACTACATTTCCTCCGAGTAATCGGCTCATGTAAACTTCTTGGCTGCCACGGACGCCTAATGAAACAATCCACAGCGAGACGTGACTGCAAAGTGCGCAAATCCAAATACTTTCAGATTTCCTATCATGTCAGGGAGAGAGAGAGAGGAGTTATTGAAATTAAATGAGAACCCTTTGTACAATGTATTTCATATTCTCCTATTTTCCACGCTTTCATTTAAAAAAGAAAAAAAGAAATAAAATGGTATCCCTACCTAACACTAATTATTCAAAAAATATTCCCTTCCCCCACCTGTTACCTATCCCGCCTACTTTACAAGATCATCCAGTGCCCAGTGCAAAGATGCCAAACTGTCCCCCCCTTCCATTATATGCAAGCTTATGAGGAGGAGGGGGAGAGAGAGCACAGCCCGCACCTCCTTCTATCTCTCTCCTCCTCTTCCTGCTGCTTCCAGCTCTGGGCTGACAGAAGTAGTGATGCCACTGCCACTACTCCTGTCAGCCTTATAGTAGAAGGAACTTGTGTTGCCCCCTTCCCTACAATACACTCTTTGCCCAGGGCAGCCGCCCCTTCTGCCCACCCCTTGTCCTTGCCCTGGCTCCGGCAACGTCACTCCTCAACTGACCTATGGAGGGAGCCATGGTTGTCAACAGTGGCGGCTGGTGCTCAAAATTTTTTGGGGGGGCTCAAAATAATTTTGAAAAAAAAAATCATCACTTGCAGCCACTGTGCCATCAAACGAAGCCACTGTGCCCATCAAACAGCCAAGCTGCTGCTAACAAAGCAAACAGAATATTGTCATTAAAAAGGGGATCAACTCCAGAGATAAAACGATAATTCTCCCGCTCTACAAGACTCTGGTCCGGCCGCACCTGGAGTATGCTGTCCAGTTCTGGGCACCAGTCCTCAGGAAGGATGTACTGGAAATGGAGCGAGTACAAAGAAGGGCAACAAAGCTAATAAAGGGTCTGGAGGATCTTAGTTATGAGGAAAGGTTGCGAGCACTGAACTTATTCTCTCTGGAGAAGAGACGCTTGAGAGGGGATATGATTTCAATTTACAAATACTGTACTGGTGACCCCACAATAGGGATAAAACTTTTTCGCAGAAGAGAGTTTAATAAGACTCGTGGCCACTCATTAAAATTAGAAGAAAAGAGGTTTAACCTTAAACTATGTAGAGGGTTCTTTACTGTAAGAGCGGCAAAGATGTGGAATTCCCTTCCACAGGCGGTGGTCTCAGCGGGGAGCATTGATAGCTTCAAGAAACTATTAGATAATCACCTGAATGACCACAACATACAGAGATATACAATGTAATACTGAATCACACACATAGGTTGGACTTGATGGACTTGTGTCTTTTTTCAACCTCACCTACTATGTAACTATGTAACTATATGTAACAAAGCCACTGTGCCATCAAACACTGCCACTGTACCATCAATTGCAGCCACTGTGCCAAACGCTGCCACTGTGCCCATTAAATTCTGCCACTGTGCCCATCAAATGCTGTCACTGTGCCCATCAAATGCTGCCAGTGTGCCCATCATATGCTGCCAGTGTGCCCATTAAATGCTGCCAGTGTGCCCTTGAATGCCCCCAGTGTGACCCCCGCCCGCTTGCCATCTGCCTGGTACTTACCCTGTCTTGGTGGGACAGCGGGTGACGGCGACGAGCGGGGTCCTTCATGCATCTCTTGCCGTCCTCATCTCCCGTCCTCTCCTCCTGATAGGCGTCCAATAGCAGCGCCTGTCGTTTCAGCCAATCAGGTGACAGGTAACAGACCCGAGCACCAGATTGGCGGAGAGGCAGTTTAGTGTTAGGAAAGCGAATATTCATTTGCTTTTCTAACACAGCTGAGTGACCTGCGAGCGCCCACCTTTTTTGACACCTATTAGAGCCTATGGGCGAGTTTGGGGTGGAGGAACTTAACTGGACTGCACAGAGTCCTGACCTCAACCCGATAGAACATCTTTGGGATGAATTAGAGCGGAGACTGTGAGCCAGGCCTTCTCTTTATGACCCACATGTCATAAAGAGACTCTGACCCACATGTGAAATGTAAAGTCATAAATAGCTTGGGCTCCTTCAACTGAGATGCTTTTTGATCCAACTCCTCCTTTCTTTTTAGAAATGTAACAGGTGTCCTTGGTCCCATTCTCTCTCCCCCAGGCAGGCGTTTCCACTCCTCTGTTCCTCCAGATAATGAAGGGAATAGCCACAAAAAAAAAAAAAGAAAAAGAAAAGAAAATACATAGTGCTTTTCGCTTCCAAAAGACGATTTATTTGTACATTAGAATGGCATCTCAATAAAAAAAAAAAAAAAAGCAATAATAAAAACCTGGGCGGAATGTTTGTTGGTATTATCTGGTACAAAGGCTGTTCCACCTGCTCCAATGTCCTCTAGCTTTAAGTCTGAGTTCACATCTATGCGGGCTGCGCTTGATGCGTTTTTCCGGCACGTTTTGCATTTTTTGCGTTTTTAATCCCGCGTTTTTGATGAAAGTGGGAATAAACTCCTATCTCTGACTTTTACCTATAGGTAAGCCCATAATAAGGCGTGCGCCATTTAGGAGATATTTACTGTACATGCAGCCGGTGATGTGACTCTGAAGGAACATCATCGTGGTTCTGGTCACACAGCCGGAGTCTTCAGGCCCAGAAGGAAGAACGGGTGAAGATGGGTGCGCCTGCAGCGATAACAGCTCGGCGCTGGAAGGCTTCGATTTCAGGTAAGTTTAACATAATGTGCTAGTAATTGATACATACTAGCACATTATGACATTACCTTGCTGGGTTAAAAAAAAAAATTTGTGCAGTTTACTACCGCTTTAACAACCGGGTTAAAGCGGGGTTCCCCCTTGACAGTTGAATGGAAAAAAAAAAAAAATCGGGAAAAAAATGGCTTGGAGTCCCTCTCCAATCCTATCCAGGCTCTTCGGGTCTGGTATTGATTGGGGGGTAACCCCATGCCAATTTTTTTAAAAAAATAGCGTGTGATCCCTACCAGACCCTTATCCGTGCATGCAGGCATTGTCCCCCCCCCCCCACCATCCCAAAGCACCTTGTCCCCGTGTTGATTGGGACAAGGGCCTCCTCCCCACAACCCTGGGCTGTGGTTGTGGGGGTCTGCAGGCTGGGGGCTTTTTGGAATCTGGAAGTCCGTCCCATGTGAATGAGTATGGGGTACATAGAACCCCTACCCATTCACCAAAATAGTGTAAAAAGTGACTGAAGACGCTACACGAGTTTCTGACAATTTTATTATTAAAAAAGAAAAAACAATGTCCCCCGGTGTAGATCCATTGTCAATCACGCCGTCCGCTGCACCGCCAAACCCAAAAAAAGAAGAGAACAAGAAAAACACCTCCAGTCTCGTCGAAGGCTCCCCGTCGACTGCCTGCTCCTCCGTCTGACATTTCTTAAATAACTAAGGGGGGCAGTCATCGGATGATGTAAGCGGGTGACCCCCGCCCCCTTGTGAAGTCATCGACCCAACATGCCCCAGTCAGTGACGTCACAAGGGGGCGGGGTCTCCCGCTGATCATTTTGTCGACCAATCTGATTTTAATCATTCCGAAAATGTTGAATTCGCTAGAAAACAAATAAACAAAACAAACAAATTTCAACTATGTATTCAAATCTCTGAATAACCAAAAATGTGTCTGAATTTATATTCGGACTGAAACGAATTGCACATGTCTACCTATTTTTTCTATCTGTCTGCTGATCCTTTAGAGATTTTGACAGCCCTAGGTCTTCTTACTGGGGAACCTGTTCCCGAACGGTCTGGGTGTGCACGGAGTCACCTAAGCTTGTCTTGGTGACTAATTAGCTTACCATTTAATTAGATTACTGTTTATGTTGCCTGTTCCTTGGCAATGTTGGATGTTAATCATCTTAGTGTTTTGCGTAACGTGATCAAGCTCTTATCTGATTTTGTGTGGTACATATATTCTGAGCGAGTTTACAATAAAGTGTGTTCCAGTTTGAACCTAAGCAATGTCATCTAATTCTTGCAATGGCCAATGCTTAGCTTCAATATCCGGTTCCTGGTTCCAGCGTGGAGGAGGCTATATCTTGACGGAGGCACCAAAGCTGGGCACCAAGTGGTTCCGTCACAAGAAGATTTATTGGGTTGGAAGTCCTGGAGCAAGAGGATTTAATTTGGGAGCCTTTCTATATTTTTATTGTGTAGGATTTACTACATTCCTACCATATTTTGTATGGATCCGGGGTCTTTGATCCTCTGTGTGGCATGCTTTGTCTAGGATGATCTCTGGTCAGCGTTATTGTAGCATCTGTAGCACCTAGCTCCTGAAGTGAAACTCGCGAAACATGTTGAGTTGCATATGAAATGGTGGTGGAGCTATGTACCATCCTTGATTTTTACTCTGTAATTTTACGTGTATATATATATATATATATATATATATATATATATTGTAGCGGGGACACATTTTTGATGTAACTTAATGTTAATGTTATATCTTATCCTCTGGCGCCATCTAGCGGCCAAAGTGCAAAAGGACTGAATCTTTATTTTCTTTTCGCTTTTCAAGTTGACCTGAAAGTTTTTGTTTGTTTATATCTGGACATTAACTTGACCTGCCCACAATGCACAGTGACTCCCACAATCCTTGGGGAGCAGAACTGCATTGTGGGAAGCTTATAAAAAGGTTGGGAGTGGCCATCTTAAGTCTCTTGGAGACGCATGGCCAGCCTGGGAGGATCTGTGTGAGGTCCCCAGCCCAGTGCGGCCTACCCTGTGCGGAGTGGAACAGCAGCCAGCGTTCCTGCCTTAGATCACAGCGTGCCGGAGCAGCAGTGTGATCGATCCAGAGACCCTTGAAGTAAGGTAAGCGAGGACTCCTGGTTGTCTGTGAAGTAGTACAGCGTGGCGGTGTGGCCACAGCGAACTGAGATACTGCAGAGGAAGAACCCGGCACATCAGAGCGGAGTCTCCTGACAGCATTGTCCTGGTTGGGTGAGAGGGCTGTTGCCCACAAGTTTCTTGACGCACTTTTATACACACGTGTACACAAGACAGAGTTGCTGGGGCTCATGGTCCCACAAGCAGATTCAAGAGGAATTAGTACTGAGTTCTTGGCATCAAAGTTAATTAAAGTACCACGGCACCAGAGCCTGGCTTTCATCTTTTCAGCATACTTTGATAAGGAATCATTAACCCTTGGATTTCAAAATTACCTTGTTGCTAGCAGAAGAAAAGAAGATAAAGAAGGACTGTTTAGTAACACATAAGGCCTTGGGGTATTTTATTATATCAGGGCGGTGTGATATTACAGGAGGGAGCTCCTTAGTGTTGTATTGTACTTACTCAGGTCAACATTTGATTTGGTATAGCTTAAAGCGCGCAGGAAATAGGACAGTGCTTAGAGTGAGAAACACTCACTCTGACGGTATCCTATTTACTTTGTTATATCTCTCATATATTATTTCAGACATTATAAACCTGTATTGTACCTTTGTAAAGTTTAGTTGTCTGTCAGACTTTGTTGGTCTGACAGTACAACCATTGTAGTTTAACCCTTCTAATACAACTACAGTAAATACGGTTATTATTCAAGTACAACTGTGTGAGTGTTGTTTTCCTCTTCATCACCAGCCAAGAGGAGGGTAAGGTAACTACAGACAGGTATTCTATATTGAGTATTGTGAACTTGCCTTTGTGATTTCGTTCTAACTGCACACTATTACACCATAGCTGTGTCAGAGAGACTGAGATATTCAAAGGGGTATAAAGCAGAGTACAGGCCCAAATAACTCAGCAGCTCCTTCGGGGGTCCGTGCTACATGTGGGGGCTCGTCCGGGATACTGTGACTCTGCAAGCAACCCCCCAGATACCCCTTGGCATCAGTATGGATCCTGCCACTGTGGTTTAGTGGTGCAGAGAAGAAATGGCCCGCAGAAAGGCGAGTGTAACCGTTGAACAGCCTGAAGAGGCCCGGGAGGGAGAACGTAAGTCCAGGGTCCTGAGAGCGACCGCTGATACAATATCCTTGTCCCCACCTATCCAACCAAGCAGGGGGAGCGACCCTGAATTGGAGAAGCTGTTGCTTGAGCTGCAACGAGAGATGTCCAAGATAATGAAGATGTTGATCGGGTCATCGAATCTCTTGTCTGAGTTAGACACCTTAAAGATGCAAGTGTCCCAGATGGCAGAGATGATGGAAAAATTGATGGCAGAACGTACTGAGTTGTCTGGCCAGAAGTCCACGAAGCAAGACGTCTGTCAAAACTGTGGAGGAGTAGGTCACTACCAACAAGTCTGTCCAAGTCCACGAATGGAGACAAAAGACTGGCGGAGACCTCAGAGAAGTGACCCAAGGATGAAGAGAAGATCCGGGCCTTCGAAAAGGACTTTCCCTGAGTCTGAAAGGAAGCAATGAAGAACACCTGCTGTTTATATTGAATCAGTAGGAAATGCCTACCAGTCTCTAAACCGACGACAGAAGCGGTGTGCCCGGCGGCAGAAGCTGAAGAGGGCACGAGTCCAAGTATGCCAATCCGTGGTTACAGATGTTTCTAACAGGCCCCCTACCCAGTTGGTAGGCCCTCTGCCTGTAGTGCCTGTTCTGGTTGAAGGGATCTACACCAGAGCCATCCTTGATACAGGTGCCCAGGTTACCCTGATGACTAGAGACTTTTACAAGAGGTACTTGTCATATCTGCCCCTGAAGAAGTTGGAAGACTTAAAGGTTCAGGTTATTCAAGCAGAAGATCGCCCTTGTGATGGATGTCTGTGGGTAAAGTTGCCGGTTGATCCATTGAGAGCTGGGAAGCCTCAGAACTTTGAGACACTGGCCATTGTCTGTTCCTGGCTGCCAGGACCCTCAAGAAGTTCGTTGATTGTTGGGACCAACACAGACCTGGTGAAGCGGTTGTTAGCCCCTGTTGTCCCCAGATGTGACCCTCTACCGTCACTGCCAGAAGAAGAGTTGGAAGTGTCTACTTTTTCTACAGGTGATGGAGAAAAATCCAAAACAGAAGTGGAAGAAACCTACCTGCAGGAGGCAGAAGTGGTTGAGCGGAAAGAGAAGATGAGTGAGTCTACCGTGTCTGAACCAAAGAATCAGAAGAAACAAAGAGTCATTTCCAAACTCAAGAGACCAACCTGTGATGTGTTGGATGAGAGTTCCACAGAAATTGTTCTCAACCCTCAAGGGTTGTTGAGAGAGCCTGACCTTCTCATGGAAGATTTGGTGAGAGGTAACCCTAACTCACCCCTTGACACACCTGTATCAGACACCGAGGTGTCAGCAGTAGGTACACAGAACAGCTCCCCATCACCTGAGAATTGGTGGGAGGCTCCTCTGTCAGTGTTATGTAACCATGTAGAATCAAAAATGTGTTACAGAAACAAAATTTTGCATCTCTTTGGGGACCAAAGAGTTCAAGCAGGGGGAGTGTGTAGCGGAGACACATTTTTGATGTAACTTAAGGTTAATGTTATATCTTATCCTCTGGCGCCAAAGTGCAAAAGGACTGAATCTTTATTTTCTTTTCGCTTTTCAAGTTGACCTGGAAGTTTTTGTTTGTTTATATCTGGACATTAACTTGATCTGCCCACAATGCACAGTGACTCCCACAATCCTTGGGGAGCAGAACTGCATTGTGGGAAGCTTATAAAAAGGCTGGGAGCAGCCATCTTAAGTCTCTTGGAGACGCATGGCCAGCCTGGGAGGATCTGTGTGAGGTCCCCAGCCCAGTGCGGCCTACCCTGTGCAGAGTGAAACAGCAGCCAGCGATCCTGCCTTAGATCACAGCGTGCCGGAGCAGCAGTGTGATCGATCCAGAGACCCTTGAAGTAAGGTAAGCGAGGACTCCTGGTTGTCTGTGAAGTAGTACAGCGTGGCGGTGTGGCCACAGCGAACGAAGTGAGATACTGCGGAGGTAGAACCCGGCACATCAGAGCGGAGTCTCCAAACAGCATTGTCCTGGTTGGGTGAGAGGGCTGTTGCCCACAAGTTTCTTGACGCACTTTTATACACACGTGTACACAAGACAGAGTTGCTGGGACTCATAGTCCCACAAGCAGATTCAAGAGGAATTAGTACTGAGTTCCTGGCATAAAAGTTAGTTAAAGTACCACGGCACCAGAGCCTGGCTTTCATCTTTTCAGCATACTTTGATAAGGAATCATTAACCCTTGGATTACAAAATTACCTTGTTGCTAGCAGAAGAAAAGAAGATAAAGAAGGACTGTTTAGTAACACATAAGGCCTTGGGTTATTTTATTATATCAGGGCGGTGTGATATTACAGGAGGGAGCTTAGTGTTGTATTGTACTTAATCAGGTCAACATTTGATTTGGTATAGCTTTAAACGCACAGGAAATAGGACAGTGCTTAGAGTGAGAAACGCTCACTCTGACGGTATCCTATTTACTTTGTTATATCTCTCATATATTATTTCAGACATTATAAACCTGTATTGTACCTTTGTAAAGTTTAGTTGTCTGTCAGACTATGTTGGTCTGAGAGTACAACCATTGTAGTTTAACCCTTCTAATACAACTACAGTAAATACGGTTATTATTCAAGTACAACTGTGTGAGTGTTGTTTTCCTCTTCATCACCAGCCAAGAGGAGGGTAAGGTAACTACAGACAGGTATGCTATATTGAGTATTGTGAACTTGCCTTTGTGATTTCGTTCTAACTGCACACTATTACACCATAGCTGTGTCAGGGGGACTTAGATATTCAAAGGGGTATTAAACAGAGTACAGGCCCAAATACCCAAATAACTCAGCAGCTCCTTCGGGGGTCCATGCTACATATATATATATATATATATATATATATATATATATATATATATATATATATATATATATATATGAGCTGCAGGGGCTGTAATGTGAATGGGGGGCAAAGCAATGGGGAGTATGATGTACATGCAGAGGCTGTAATGTGAATTGGTGGCAGTGCTGTAGGGGCTGAAATATGGATTGGGGGGGGGGGGGGGCAGAGCTGCAGGGGCTGCAATGTGAATGGGACGGCAGAGCTGCGGGGGGACTGTGATATGAAGGGGGGGCAGAGCCGTGGGGGGGCTGTGATGGGAAAGGGGACAGAGGACAACACTGTGGGGGGGAGATGATGTGAAGGGGGGCAGAGGACACCATTGTGGGAGGGGGTTGATGTGAAGGGGAAGAGGACAATGCTGTGGGAGTGGATGCTATAAAGGGGGGCAGAGGACAACACTGTGGGGAATGATGTGAAGGGAGGGCAGAGCTGTGGGGGGCTGTAATGTGAATGGGGAGCAGAGCTGCAGGGGGGACTGTGATGTGAAGGAGAAAGCAGAGGTGAGGGGGCTGTGATGGGAAGTGGGCGGGAAGAGGACAATGCTGTGGGAGAGGATGCTGTACAGGGGGGCAAAGGACAATGCTTTGTTGAATGATGTGAAGGGGGGCAGAGCTGTGGGGGGCTGTGATGTAAATGGGGAGCAGAGCTGCAGGAGACTGTGATGTGAAGGGGAAGGCAGAGGTAAGGGGCTGTGATGGGAAGGGAGCAAAGCTGGGGGGGCTGTGATGGGAAGGGGGGGTGGAGGACACTGCTGTGGGAGGGGGAAGATGTGAATGGGGGCAGAGGACAATGCTGTGGGGAATGATGCGAAGGGGGGCAGAGCTGTGGGGGCTGTAATGTGAACGGGGGGCAAAGCTGGGGGGGCTGTAATGTGAATGGGGGCCAAAGCTGCAGAGGACTGTGATGTGAAGGGGAAAGCAGAGGTGAGGGGGGCTGTGATGGGAAGGGGGGGGCAGAGGACAATGCTGTGGGAGGGGATGCTGTAAAGGGGGGCAGAGGACAATGCTGTGGGGAATGATGTGAAGGGGGGGCAGAGCTGTGGGGGTTTGTAATGTGAATGGGGGGCAGAGCTGCGGGGGACTGTGATGTGAAGGGGAAAGCAGAGGTAAGAGGGGCTGTGATGTGAAGGGGGCAAAGCTGTAGGGGGCTGTGATGGGAAGGGGGGGCAGAGGACACTGCTGTGGGAGGGGGAGGATGTAAAGGGGGCAGAGGACACCGCTGTGGGAAATAATGTAAAGGTGGGGCAGAGAATACCAATGTGAAGGTGGTCTAAGGACAGTGATGTAGGAAGGGGAGTGTGATATAAGAGAAGGGGGGCTGTGAACTCAAGGACCTCACACAAACATGCAATTTTGACCTCTGCTAGCAAAATATCTTTCTGATCGGACCTCCATGAATTATAATTCAATACCCCGGTATAAAATGTCTTTGTATTTTTGTAGTATAAGCAGTATCCTTCAATAGAAACACCTGATCCTCATTATACGGAGTGGGGTCCACATACTTTTAGGCATATACGATGAAGTCTTTAAATTCTATGCACGGGTTTTTGTCTAGAATTTATTTCTGAAAGAAGAAGAAAAAATAGGCAGGAAGAGGAAATTCTTCACAGGGAGTTCAACGCTCCGAGCGCACAAGTTCAAGCTGAATTCTCCTCTAGAAACACAACAGACAGATAAAAGGAGAAAAATGATAAAACAAGTTCCCCACAACAGCCTGCTAGGAAGACAACACTCGAGAGCGTCTGGCGGCTGCAAGGCGATTCCGCCCGCGGCCAAACGAGCACTGAGGAGACACGGATACAGCTACAGCAGCCGATATTACATGCTCACATAAACAATCCCCCCTCTGTATCACATTTCACAACATCATTTTAATAACCGCTAAATAAATCAAGCGTGGTTTCCCGCGCGGTATTTTTTTACTTCTTCAACTTATCTTAAAGTGCGCCGATCAATAAAAGATTCTTCTGGTGAATCTACAGGGTGAATGTCTGCATTACCAAATCAATACCATGTCAAGAATGTTCCTCTTTCTTGACATGGGGTAAAAAAAAAGTTTCAATTGAGCTCCCTTATGTGAACTAAAGCCTAGACAAGGATCATGCAACTTTTAGCACATGGACCCAGTCTGGTAGACTTGCAGTGAGATAAGAGGATTGTAATGCTCAATCTGTGTAGCACTAATAAGCAGGTAGCATGGTTGCCTTGCCTTGCCTTGCCTTGCCCTGCCCTGCCCTGCCCTGCCTTGCCTTGCCTTGCCTTGCCTTGCCTTGCCCTGCCCTGCCCTGCCTTGCCTTGCCTTGCCTTGCCCTGCCCTGCCTTGCCTTGCCCTGTCTTGCCCTGCCTTGCCTTGCCCTGCCTTGCCCTGCCCTGTCTTGCCTTGCCCTTCTCTACCTTGTCCTACCCTACCCTGCCTTATCTTCGAGCCCATCCTTTACTAACCAGGTGCAAAGTTGGAAACAAAAATGTATTGCAGAATAAAAGAACAGAGATTATGAAAGCTGCACAGATATGGACTCCTCTGGGTAAATTCTAGAATAGCTCTGTTAACACAGACAAGCAGCTGGAGGGATCCCAAGCCCGAGCACAAAGCACCACCTAATTGAAGCTGCAGTACTCTGGCAGCAATCGGGGAGGTGATTCTCACAGAAGAAGGGACTTTTGGAGAAGCTGTGTGCTATTAGGCTCTGACCCAGCTGCCTGCATGCCAGTTGTGAAAGTGGAGAGCCTCCCACCTGGTTGCACCTACCGCTGCATAATCAGCTGTAACATCTCTGAGGGGCAGAAGTGGGGCAGAAGTAGAGGAAAGCATGGATTCGTCTTCAAGTTCTTCTGTGGGTACTGTGGTCTATAGGTCTGTGAGCCCCCTGAGAGTACTTCCCAACATAACATGGCCTGTCAAGAAACATACTGTATGGTTGTATTTCCACACCACTTCAGCAATGGGTCCCTTTTCATAGTTGCTCACAAGCTATGCCTCTCAACAGTTGTATCACCTCTTACCTGCCCCATTTCCTTGTGGGTGGTATGTGGCAGTGTGTGACTTCTTAATGCCTAGTAAGTGGCATGTTTCTTGGAAGAACTCACTTTGGAGTCAGGGTTGCTGGTCTAAATGTATCTTCTACAGACAGCCATAATTAAGGCAGAAGTGTTTCCATCTTGGTGGTAATTTTGGCTAGACATGGATTGGTACTGCCACTGCCACTGCACTAGGAAAAGTGGTCCACCATGACTAGAATGTGATGTTCAGTACTTCAAGTGGGACAGATGTGCATCAAAAAAGAGGTGGAAATCGGGCTTCTGCATCCTTTGACACTGAGCAGACCACACAGCGTCAGCAAGCTTGGTCAACCAATTAGAATAGACACATTCACATGGCTCGATTCCTAAACAGGTGAACGTTTGACAGTGAGACCAGCCAGATCACTTATGAGTCACGTTGGGAGGGGACCTTTATTCTGCGGCTCAGTATACTATCTCTCAGGACGAGACAAGACCACTCACACAGCAGTTTATTGGTTTCTGTTAGTAGTTTCGATCTTTCTCTAGGACTGAGCAACCACAGCAGCCACATTGCCTCTATTAGGGGGCAACCAACCATTGGATGCTCTCCCTGTGTCTGTCCAACATTGCTCTTCCAGTACATGGATGAAGTTCACTTGAAGTCTATTCTTAGGTCTTCCTCTAGTCAAGTCATTGATTTCTATCTTTTCAGCTTCTTCATTTGCATCTTTGGTTCTTGGATATGGAATTATTCCCCTTTGTCACCCCACTGCTTGAACCCCTGGCAATGGTCCATTGTAGTTTAAGGGCTTTCACTGTGTTTGGTTGGAGCAGTCTCTCTGGGAATGGCCCAACTTGACAGTCCCAGCACAAGGACGGTATCCTCACAGGCCTTGGGTCTTCTAGAGAAGTTGCTATTAGGCTCCTGCCTGGCTGCTCGTGCGCCAGTTCTTCCCCTGTAGCTCGTCGTGCCTACCAAAAGCGACTAGTGAATGGGGCAGCTCTGCAACCCCCCCGCAACCGCGTGTTACTTTCAAGGGGTTAAAGCAGGCAGTGAGGAGGCGATACAATGCCTTCTCACTGTCTCTCAAGTGCTCTCTGAGGAGTGATCTGAACATATTTCGCTTTTCAGGGAGCATAGCCCTGAAAGGGGGGCTGTCTCTGTATCTGAGCATGGGTGAGTAAATGGACAATCTGCTACACTATCACACATCTATCTCTTCATATCTATCAGGACTTGTGGTCTCCTGCCAGTTAAGTTGTTCAGCTATGAACCAAGTCCC
The DNA here is from genome assembly GCF_042186555.1 of Aquarana catesbeiana. Lineage (NCBI taxonomy): Eukaryota > Metazoa > Chordata > Amphibia > Anura > Ranidae > Aquarana > Aquarana catesbeiana. The sequence continues at coordinate 14,131,005 of NC_133332.1, forward strand.
CCGGGTGGACATCATATGATGCTATTTACTTTGATTGGAGATATCTGGATGATAGGTGCAGCTTCAGGGGCATCATCCAGATATCTTTTTTTTTTCAGCCGGTGATTCCCTACATTGTAAAATCCATTCTTGCGGCTCCCCGGCCAGCTTTATGACCCTCCGAAAAAGTGATGTCACAAAGGCCTTTTCTGGCTCTGGCAGATGTAAACACTGCCATTTTTATTTTTTTTTTTTTGCTAGAAAGCCTGAGATGGATTTTTTTTTTTTAATCTCAGGCTTTTCAGCATAGAGGAGAGATGTGGGGACCTTTGGACCCCAGATCTATCCGTAAAGAGGACCTGTCTTGCCCTATTCCTGTTACAAGGGATGTTTACATTCCTTGTAATAGGAAAAAAAGTGATAAAAAAAAAAAAAAAAATGTAAGGAAAAGTGTAAAAATAAAAAAAGAAACAATAAAAATGTTTTAAAGCACCCCCATCCTCTAGTGCTCGCACGCAAAAGCGAATGGATACGTAGGCATATGTGAATGCCGTTCACACCACAGCAGTGGGAGGTATCGCCGCGATCGTTAGGCCGAGAGCAACATTTCTAGCACTAGAGCTCCTCTGTAACTTTAACCACTTGCTTACTGGGCACTTAAACCCCTTCCTGCCCAGACCAATTTTCAGTTTTCAGAGCTGTCACTCTTTGAATGACAATTGCGCGGTCATGCTACAGTTTACCCAAATTAAATTTTTATCATTTTTTTTAACACAGATAGAGCTTTCTTTTGGTGGTATTTAATTGCTGCTGGGTTTTTTATTTTTTGCCAAAATTTTGAAAACAAGTAATTTTTCTCCTTCACGGGAGTCGCTCTGATGAGGCTGCGCTGATGGGCACTGATAGGCTGCGCTGATGGGCACTGATAGGCACTGATAGGGCGGCACTAATGGGCACTGACAGGTGGCACTGATAAGTACTGATAGGTGGCACTGAGAGGTGGCACTGAGGGGTGGCACTGATGGACACTGTTGGTTGGCACTGATGGGCACTGATAGGCACTGATAAGGCGGCACTGATAGGTGGCACTGATGGGCACTGATGGGTGGCACTGAAGGGCACTGATAGTTGGCACTGAAGGGCACTGATACGTGGCACTGATAAGCGGCACTTATAGGTGGCACTGATGGGTGGCACTGATGGGCACTGGTAGGCACTGGTAGGTGACACTGATAGGCAGCACTGATTATTAGACACTGTTGGGCATTGATTGGCAGCACTGGTGGGCATTGATGGGTGGCACTGTGGGCACTGGTAGGTGGCACTGTGGGTACTGATAGGTGGCACTGGTAGGTGGCACAGTGGGCACTGGCAGGTGACACTGGTGGGCACAGCCACGGCTTTCTGAGTGGGGGACCGATGTCCCTCTGACAGAAGCTGGTGATCAGCTTTTTTTTTCCCCTCATGCTGACAGCGTGAGGGAAAAAAAAATACCGATTACCGATCTTCTGTATACATCACGTGATCAGCCATCATTGGCTGACAGCTGATCACGTGGTAAGGGGCCTGGATCGACCACTTACTCGTATCTGTGATCAGCCGAGTCTCATAGACTCGGTGATCACAGAGAGGGTCGCGCAGGCAGCGCTTGCGCGGGAGGAGGTCCATGGACGCCCTCCCGGCCATTAAGGCCCGCGTTGCGGCCGTCTTTCGGCTATAGTGCGGGCGGCAAGTAGTTAAACTGGTAACCTGTCAAAAATGTTTAAAACGTCACCTATGGGGATTTTTAAGTGCTGCAATTTGGCGCCATTGCACGAGCGCCCGCAATTTTAAAGCGTGACATGTTTGGTATCTATTAACATCATCTTTCACATTATAGAAAAAACTGGGTAAATATCGTGTTTTGTTATTTTGTTTAATTCAGGAAAGTGTTTTTTTTTTTTAAATCGCGTTTGGAAAAATTGCTTCACAAATACCGTGTGACGTGAACAATTGTAATGACTGCCATTTTATTATCTAGGGTATCTGCTAATAAAATACCAGTGTATATATATATATATATATATATATATATATATATATATATAATGTTTGGGGGTTATGAGTAATTTTCTATCAAAAAAAAATATGATGATTTTTTTACATGTAGGAGAGAAGTGTCAGAATTGGCTTAGGTGGCAAGTGGTTAAAGGGTTAAACTGTATCATTTTCTTCTACATCTGCAGACTATCCCTCTTTACTGATCTAACATAACTTGGCTCTTCTCTCCGCAGTCTCTGATGTGAGGGGACGGCGTGCCGTTATTCATCCTTGCACCAAAGGCAAGAGGGGTTAGCATACGAGTTCAAAGCCCAAGCCGCTCGCTCGGCCTAACTCATACAACTATTATTCATTCCATTTCTTAAGAGGCAAAAAAAAGGCATTAAAAAAAGAAGAGCGCATTAAAATGTGAGCCGTCCTTTCATTTTTTTTTTTTTTTTGTGAAGTTCCGTCGGTACCCTGCGGAGTTAAACATCGGAACATTTTGTAAGGGAAATCTCACTGCTGAGATAAAGTCCCCGTAATTCAATTATTTGTAGGATATTTTGCTTCTTATGAGCTCTCCGCGGACTGCAAAGTTTAGATGAAGCTACGGAGATCCAAATGTATTTTTTTTTTTTTTTACCATTCATTCGGTGAAAGTTAGATAAACGCCAGCCGGGTTTATCGCCTGTCCCCGTTATGATAACGACTCCGCAATGCCAAAACAAGGAAACAAACTCGCGGCTACGCGTGTCGTCGGAAAAACGAAGCCAGACGCTTATGTTCTGTATTAGTCATATTTGCGTGAAACACTAGAGAGATACAAAACCTTTTGGAATAACCCAGAGAAAGAAGATCTTCCGTTCAGTCTTGCACAGTTGTCTCGGCCGGGCACTTTGGACAGGGTCACCGCACTACACACACGCTCGACCCGGACAGATGATTAAACATGAACAAACTCCAATAAACTCTCTTGATGAACGCACCACCATGGTTACTTCTGCTTTCAGGAGGGACACGCAGAGCCCTTGCTCTCTCCACCTGTCATGCATATCACCACTACCTTACCCCCAGTAACGGTATGGGATCCTGCCGTGCACCCCATGCACGCACTTAACTTAACTCTTCCTCTTCCGTACCTGTGTACAGGATGAGAGCCCCAGCGGTGCAGATCTGCTCCCTTTGCTTTGGGAGATAGATCACAGCAGAAGGAGTGCCAAGAACATCTCTCTCGCTGCAAGAGGCTCTCTTACCTGCCACACGTACACACTTAATGACAGGCTGCCAGAGAAACCTTAGTTACCCTTGGCCACCACTTGTATCTTCACACTATGTTAACTCTTGTACTGATGTCTTCATACCCCAATGCCAATGTGTCTAGTGACCCAAGCTATAGATTATGTGTGCCAGGAAAAAGCAAGGTTTCAAAAATTTTACTTGAAGAATAAATTAACATAATCGCAGGGACAATTGACAGTCCAAGATAAAGTGCCAACATTTCTTAACATCCCTAGTCCCTAAATTCAAGCTTGTGGCTGCCCCAGCATACCTGTTCAAGCAAAAGTTCAATACCAATTGAGTCCATGTCTGGAATATAACTCCGACCTTGGCATGATACTTGCGATTTAGACTCTAAACTCAAAGTTCAATGCCAATTGAGTCCATGTCTGGAATCTAGCTCCGACCTTGGCATGATACTTGCCATTTAGACTCTAAACTCAAAGTTCAATACCAATTGAGTCCATGTCTGGAATCTAGCTCCAACTTTGGCATGATACTTGCCATTTAGACTCAATACTCAAAGTTCAATACCAATTGAGTCCATGTCTGGAATCTAGCTCCGACTTTGGCATGATACTTGCCATTTAGACTCCGGTAACGGCATCAGACAGGCCTGGCAAAGTGAACTAGGCTGAAACCAAACTCCTTCTTCTCTTTCCCCTTACTTCACTCCCACTCCGCACCATGTCTCTCTCTCTGGGCCTGGACCTCCGTCCCTTTTATATCACACAGGACCAGGGGTTGGACTCAAAATGCAAAAACCCGCAAAAGTAAAACCTGGAAACCCGGTTGGACAGCACAGATGGTTCTATAGCCGTTGCGCTCAATTGTCCCTTATATGGAGACAGTTGACTGTTGGACACCCAAAGAGTTTCTTTAGCCATGGCACTCAAATGTTGGACATTTGAGTGCCATGGTTAAAGAAACCCTTTGGGCTGTCCAACAGTCAAAATATTTGACTGACATCCCAGATAGTTATGTAGCCATGGCATGCAATTGTTCCTCATATAGGGAGAGTTGGCTGTTGGACAGTCAAGATTTACGTCCAGGGCACTCAACGGTCCCTCATATGGAAACAGTCGGCTGTTCGACAGTCCAGATTATTTCCATGGCACGCAACTGCCTCTCAAATGGAGACAGTTGACTGTTGGACAGACCAGATTTATATCAATGACACTAACATGTTCCTTAAAAGGAGACAGTTAATTGTTGGACAGCCCACATGGTTCTATATCCATGGCACCCAATTGTCCCTCACATGGAGACAGTTAACTGTTGGACAGCTGAGATGGTTCTATAGCTATGTCACTCAATTGTCCCTTATATGAAGACAGTCAACTTTTTGACGGTTCTTATCTACATCCCTGTCACTCAATTGTCCTTCATATGAAGAGAGTCAACTTTTTGACGGTTCTTATCTATATCCCTGTCACTCAATTGTCCTTCATATGAAGAGAGTCAACTTTTTGAAGGTTCTTATCTATATCCCTGGCACTCAATTGTCCCTTATAGGAAGAGAGTCAACTTTTTGAATGTTCTTATCTACATCCCTGTCACACAATTGTCCCTTATATGACGAGAGTCAACTTTTTGAAGGTTCTTATCTATATTCCTGGCACTCAATTGCTCCTCGTGTTGAGAGAGTTGACAGTTGGACAGTCACTATGCGCAGCTGGTTGAACGGATGGAAGAAAAAAAAATATTTTCAGAATTCTTATAAACAGCTCAGTTTTATAGAGTGTCCTAATGGGACTTTGTGGTCCCAGATAGGTTCTTCTCTTTTCTTCACTAGCTCTATGGCTAAACCGCCCCTCTGAATTACTCCAGAAAGTTGTCAGCTATATATTTTATCAGCTCGGGTTGCAAGCTTTGCATAAATGTAAAGGGCCCTCAAATGAAAAGCGCAAGATTGCCTCATCTTTATTTATTACCATGCCACAGACTCGGCAAGCGTCTCATATTTCACGTCCTGAAATCGTCTCCAGGAGGGTTTTGCAAGTCTCGCCGGCAAGTCAGAACGTGAAGGTCACTTTGTCAAACTAGATTACGTTTTATAGACCGCGGGCTGACTTTTCTTTTTGTATTTTCTTCCTGCGCTAATTTAATTGATGTCTCCATTCTGTCTGATACCCCCCTCCTCTCTAAGACAATTCCAACCCACCGCTGTCATCTCTAAAAAAAAAAAAAAAAAAAAATTGCAGTTCTCCCTCTCATCACCGGCATTCAACGGCCAAAAAGGCCAGGTGGTGTTTGTAAACGGCAATACCGTCTATAAAAGGCAGATTTATTGTTTGATGCTAAAGACCAAAGCACAGCCTGCATGCTAATAAATTCATAACCTAAGCCTATTTAAATATATATTTTTCGGAATAAATATATATATATACACAAGTGCAGGTCTTTGTGAACCACTTCAGACCGGAGGACCATGAAACACGGTGCAACAAACGCTTCATGTACTGCGAACAGTGGATCTTAATTGCACCTTATACACGCCGTTATATTTAGGTTTTCTCATTGTGAGTAGAGTTGAGCTTCGGGTTCAGGATTCTTTGGATTCAGGGTAATCGCCCACCCTTTGAGTCGAACCGCCAGAGGTTTAGCAATGATACAACAGCTACGTGTGCCAGCTACCCACTCAGGCTGGTTGTTGGGAAGCCATCGGCCAGTATCTTCCTAGGAGCCAGCGAGGCATTGACGAGAACAGCTGAACGGCCGCACTCCAAACCTTTTATTCGTGCCAAAACAGTGTAGAAGATCCAAAATCTCTTACATCATGGCGATGAAAGGTACAGACGCGTTTAACATCACTAGAGATGCTTAATCATAGCTGGTGACCATAATCAGACTGAAAATATTAATAGTGAAATAAAACCAGATAGGGGGACAGACAACACCCAGAAACTCCTCCCATATCTAATCAGACTAAAGTGGAAACCAAATGTGCACAGGAAAATGGGCAGCATTCGGGACTCCTGAGGCTTAACCACTTCAAGACCTCAATCAGGGCCACCATAAGGGGGGTACAGCCCATACAGATGTAGGGGGTCCAAGTTGGCACCTCCCCTTTGTTCCTTTCCTCTCCTGCAACTAGTCCCGACTTCCACTGGTGCCACCCGCTGCACTGGTTCCTGACTTCCAGCCTCCCGCTGGCCGCCACTGTCAAAATTATTGGTTGCTAGGACCACCTGGTGTCCTAGCAGCCAATCATGCATTCACAGGCCCCCGGCAGAGGAGGAGGATGCAACTTCCTCCTTCCTGTGTCACGGCACTTTGTTTTTTTCAGCCGGCGATTCTGTTTCTGCTAAAAGTGATCATAGCGGCTGATGAGCCGCTGGATCGCTTTTAGAAGCAGCGGGAGGGGTCGGCTCAGGCTTACCGTTCTTACCGGCAAGCCCGGGGAACGATCACCATTTTTATTCTCTAGGGTCTCTGCTAAAAAAAATATATATATATATAAACTTTGGGGGTTCTAAGTAATTTTCTAGCAAAAAATACTGATTTTTTACTTGTCAATAAAAAGTGTCAGAAAAGACCTGGTCTACCAGGGCTTTTAGATTCCAATAAGCCCCCTGCCTGCAGACCCCTACTGAGACAGGGTTGTGGGGAAGAGGTTCTTGTCAATACTGAGGACAAACTGCTTTGCCAGGAGGATCCCCCCTAGCATAGTATTCCCCTGTGTTGAGAGTATGTGGTCTGTTATGGTTTTGGGGGGCATCAGTGACCTATCCTCGCCCAGAACATTAAGTTGTCAGCTACTGATTAACTGGGTTTAAAGAGGTCTTCCAGAATGCAATCGGACCCCCCACCTACAGACCCCCACAACTATTGAGCCAGGGTTGTGGGGAAGAGGCCTTTGTCTTTATCAATACTGGGGACAAAGTGCTTTGTCAGGAGGGTCCATCCTGGAAATGTACATCCCTATGTTGAGGGTATGTGGCCTGTTATGGTTTGCGGGGGCACCAGTGACCTTTCCTCGCCCAGACCATTAAGTTGTCAGCTACTGATTAACTGGGTTTAAAGAGGGCCTCTAGATTCCAATCGGACCCCCCTCCTACAGACCCCCACAACTATTGAGCCAGGGTTGTGGGGAAGATGCCCTTGTCTTTATCAATACTGGTGACAAAGTGCTCTGTCAAGAGGGTCCCTCCTGGCAAGGTGCTCCCCTATGTTGAGGGTATGTGGTCTGCTATGGTTTGGGGGGGCACTAGTGACCTATGGTTTTGGGTTGGGGGCAACAGTGACTCATCCCCACTTGGCCCATTCAGTTGTCAGCTATGGCTTCTCAGGGTTTAAGGGGGAGTTTCAAGATTGCATTTGGACCCCCCACCTACAGACCCCCACAACCACTGAGCCAGGGTTGTGGGGAAGAGGCTCTTGTCATTATCAATACTGGGGACAAAGTGCTTTTCCAGGTATGGTAGTCCCCTGTGTGGAAGGTATGTGGCCTACTATAGTTTGGGGGGGGGGGGGGAGAGTGCCACTTGTGTCCTCCTTTTCCTTCCAGGCTACATGTTTGGAAAAGTGTCTGATTTGGATCTTAGGGGGGGCCCACATCTTTTTTTTTTTTTTGCTGCTGAAAATCCATAACAGGTCCTCATCAAGGATAAGAGATCTGCAGTGTTTTTTTTTTTGGGGGGGGGGGGGGGCAATGGGAATGTCTTTGTAACATCAGCTGAGTACTAATTGTAATTGGTTAGCTCACCTGTAACCTAATGATGACCCATTAGAGTAGTATGTAGGTGCTTGTGGTGGTGACTAGTTCTAATAGGTAATGATGACTAACATTTGCGCAGAATGCGTCTACCTTTTTGTCACCTGCTCCATCTGTCAACCACTTGTCATATGAAGCTTCAATAAAAGGATTTTTGGAAGTACAGCCGTCTGGAATCAATTCCTTATGTTTAGGCATTTGGTTTGGCCCGAGCATAAGTTCGGGCCGAACTTTGGTTTTTCGGACGTTCAGCGAACAACAAACATTATGTGGTGTTCGTGGCAAATTCGAAAGCCACCGGAACCCCGTTAAAGTCTATGAGACACTAACATGAAAAATCAAAAGTGCTCATTTTAAAGGCTTATATGCAAGTTATTGTCATAAAAAGTGTTTGGGGACCTGGGTCCTGCCCCAGGGGACATGGATCAATGCAAAAAAAAAGTTTTTTTCGGGAGCAGTGACATTAATGATGCTTAAAGTAAAACAATAAAAATTAAATATTCCTTTAAATGTCGTGCCTGGGGGGTGTCTATAGTATGCCTGTAAAGTGGCGCATTTTTCCTGTGTTTAGAACAGTACCAAAAAAAAGTCATTTAAAACTGATTGCAGCTGTAATGAATTCTCGGCAATATAGAAAAAAATCATTGAAAAAAATGCCCCCACCCCCACCCCCCGTCCATTACCAGGCCCTTTGGGTCATGTATGAATATTAAGGGGAACCCCGAACCAAAACATTTTTTAAAAATTGCGTTTCGTGCCCCATAGACTTTAATAGGGTTTGTGTGTTTGTCCAAATTTTTTGCCGGTTCGCACGTTCTGGTGCCAACCCAACCGGAGGGGTGTTCAGCTCATCCTTACTTATGTTACACAGCATGCGAACTGAGCTAGCACCTGACTTGAGTGTGTGGGGATTAACGAAAGACTCACTCACCTGGAGCGGCTTTTCTTGTTTCATTGGGGCAATGGGAATGTTTGACCATTCT
>NC_133332.1:14144983-14222498 GCF_042186555.1 Aquarana catesbeiana
TAAAGACATGGTGTGACCAGTTTGGACCAGCTCCATAAAGACATGGTGTGACCAGTTTGGACCAGCTCCATAAAGATATGGTGTGACCAGTTTGGACCAGCTCCATAGAGACATGGTGTGATCAGTTTGGACCAGCTCCATAAAGACATGGTCTGACCAGTTTGGACCAGCTGCATGAAGACATGGTGTGACCAGTTTGGACCAGATCCATAAAGACATGGTCATGGTTCCTAAGAGACATGGGTTTACAAGTTTGGACCAGCTCCATAAAGACATGGGTTGACCAGTTTGGACCAGCTCTATAAAGACATGGGGTGACCAGTTTGGCCCAGCTCCATAAAGACATGATGTGACCAGTTTGGACCAGCTCCATAAAGACACGGTGTGACCAGTTTGGACCAGCTCCATAAAGACATGGTGTGACCAGTTTGGACCAGCTCCATAAAGACATGGTGTGACCAGTTTGGACCAGCTCTATAAAGACATGGTGTGACCAGTTTGATGCAAAGGAATCTGGCAAAAAAACGATAGCAGCAACACCTGGGAGTATGTAAGCAGGTGCTTACAGTGTGGCAAAATTAAAATGATTATAATTTTGCCAGCCCACTGTTTAATACTGGCTCATGATTCTTTCAGTTACGTATATTGTGCTTCAAGCTGCCGGGGGTTAGTAGTAGGTTAACATAGGCTCTGACATCTTCTGGTCTTTTTTGGGCTCTGCCCTCTACCCTGTGTTGCTATAAAAAGGGGGAGGGCTTTTCTCCTGGGCGGACTGGAGCACATGGGGAAAAAAAACAAGCTGGGTTTTGCACTAATGTAGCCTTCTATATCCGTTTGAATGGAAAACACAGCATTTGCCTAGAATGTCCGTTGAAATGAACCCCTAAAATTATTAGTAATTACTTTTGAAATTATACACATACATCCCTGAATACATACAACCCTAAACACAAATACCACTCTGAACAGTTTTGAGCCGCATAAAGCTCCCACGTATTTCAGTCTGGCATTGATTTTGACAGGCCGCTGACACCTGTTCCTCCCTTGCACCCCAAAACAACCAATTATGAGCCAATCCGTCCATGTGGATAAACCCTTAGTGACTGGGCTAATTTCTATTTTAAATGAACCCCACCATTCTGAGTTAGGGGGGAATGGGCAGACTTTGCTGGCAGGTCTTTGGCATTGCTACAAACATCCACAAAACCACTTCTGAAAATTTGGACGATTTTCAGGAATCCATCTGGTAACAGTCATGCAATTTCTATAATTTCATATTGAAAAAAATAAAGAAAGATACAACAAAATCAAAATAAGTAACACCAGATATCCTTGTAATCTCAGGTCTTCATTTCTGTTTCACTTCAGGAGCCCTGTATGAATACAAATATCTTACAAGGGTTAAAGTGGTGGTGACCCAAGATGATGATTCTCTTGGCTTCTCATATCTTTGAGTATAGAGGTCATTCACATCTACAGTTTATGATGAGATCACTGGGGTTTTCTGGCTAAATTCCAATCCTTAGGTCTCACAGCAGATATACTATATATAGATTTTTTGTTTTTTAAGACATGCTGCCACATGCAGTGTAGAATTTTGATGCGACTGTAGACCTGGAGCTGGCCATTCCACGTTTCTCCTTTAATGGGACCTTGAATCTTGTTTGGAGGACTTAGCAGGGGAGCACAGCTACTCCTACAGTGCTTCCGGAAAGTATTCACAGCGCTTCAGTTTTTCCACATTTTGTTATGTTACAGCCATATTCCAAAATGTATTAAGTTCATTATTTTACTCAGAATTCTACAAACAATACCCCATAATGACCACATGAAAAATGTTTGTTTGAAATATTTGTAAAAAGTATTAAAAAAAAAAATCCCATGTACAGTGGGGCAAAAAAGTATTTAGTCAGCTACCAATTGTGCAAGTTCTCCCACTTAAAAAGATGAGAGAGGCCTGTAATTGTCATCATAGGTATACCTCAACTATGAGAGACAAAATGTGGAAACAAATCCAGACAATCACATTGTCTGATTTTTGAAAGCATTTATTTGCAAATTATGGTGGAAAATAAGTATTTGGTCTCCTACAAACAAGCAAGATTTCTGGCTCTCACAGACCTGTATCTTCTTCTTTAAGAGGCTCCTCTGTCCTCCACTCATTACCTGTATTAATGGCACCTGTTTGAACTTGTTATCAGTATAAAAGACACCTGTCCACAACCTCAAACAGTCACACTCCAAACTCCACTATAGTGAAGACCAAAGAGCTGTCGAAGGACACCAAAAACAAAATTGTAGACCTGCACCAGGCTGGGAAGACTGAATCTGCAATAGGCAAGCAGCTTGGTGTGAAGAAATCAACTGTGGGAGCAATAATTAGAAAATGGAAGGCATACAAGACCACTGATAATCTCCCTCGATCTTGGGTTCCACGCAAGATCTCACCCCGTGGGGTCAAAATGATCACAAGAACGGTGAGCAAAAATCCCAGAACCATACGGGGGGACCTAGTGAATGACCTGCAGAGAGCTGGGACCAATGTAACAAAGGCTACCATCAGTAACACACTACGCCGCCAGGGACTCAGATCCTGCAGTGCCAGACGTGTCCCCCTGGTTAAGCCAGTACACGTCCGGGCCCGTCTGAGGTTTGCTAGAGAGCATTTGGATGATCCAGAAGAGGATTGGGAGAATGTCATATGGTCAGATGAAACCAAAGTAGAACTGTTTGGTAGAAACACAACTCGTCGTGTTTGGAGGAGAGAGAATGCTGAGTTGCAACCAAAGAACACCATACCTACTGTGAAGCATAGGGGTGGCAACATCATGCTTTGGGGCTGTTTCTCTGCAAAGGGAACAGAACGACTGATCCTGTACATGAAAGAATGAATGGGGCCATGTATCGTGAGATTTTGAGTGCAAACCTCCTCCCATCAGCAAGGGCATTGAAGATGAAACGTGGCTGGGTCTTTCAGGATGACAATGATCCCAAACACACCGCCCGGGCAACGAAGGAGTGGCTTCGTAAGAAGCATTTCAAGGTCCTGGAGTGGCCTAGCCGGTCTCCAGATCTCAAACTCATAGAAAACCTTTGGAGGGAGTTGAAAGTCCGTGTTGCCCGGCGACAGCCCCAAAACATGACTGCTCTAGAGGAGATCTGCATGGAGGAATGGGCCAACATACCGGCAACAGTGTGTGACAACCTTGTGAAGACTTACAGAAATGTTCGACCTCTGTCATTGCCAACAAAGGATATATAACAAACTACTGAGATGAACTTTTGATATTGACCAAATACTTATTTTCCACCATAATTTGCAAATAAATTATTTCAAAAATCAGACAATGTGATTGTCTGGATTTGTTTCCACATTTTGTCTTTCATAGTTGAGGTCTACCTATGATGACAATTACAGGCCTCTCTCATCTTTTTAAGTGGAAGAACTTACACAATTGGTGGCTGACCAAATACTTTTTTGCCCCACTGTACATAAGTATTCACAGCCTTTGCTCAATACTTTGGTGAAGCACCTTTGGCACCAATTACAGCCTCAAGTCCTTTTGAGTATGATGCTACAAGCTTGGCACACCTATTTTTTTGGGCAGTTTCTCCCATTCTTCTTTGCAGGAACTCTCAAGCTCTACCAGGTTGGGTGGGGAGCGTCGGTGCACAGCCATTTTCAGGTATCTCCAGAGATGTTTAATCAAGTGATGAGCAGTGCCTGGTTTCCTCCAGACATGACGCTTGCCACTCAGGCCAAAAAGTTCAATCTTTTTTTCATCAGACCAGAGAATTTTGTTTCTCATGGCCTGAGAGTCCTTCAGGTGCCTTTTGGCAAACTCCAGCCGGGCTGTCATGTGCCTTTTACTGAGGAGTGGCTTCCATCTGGCCACTCTACCATACAGGCCTGATTGGTGGAGTGCTGCAGAGATGGTTGTTTTTCTGGAAGGTTCTCCTCTCTCCACAGAGAACCGCTGAAGCTCTGTCAGAGTGACCATCGGGGTTCTTGGTCACTTTCTTGATTAAGGCCCTTGTCCCCTGATCTCTCAGTTTGGCCGGGCAGCCCACTCTGGGAAGAAGTCCTGGTGGTTCCAAACTTCTTCCATTTACAGATGATGGAGGCCACTTTGCTCATTGGGACCTTCAATGCTGCAGGAATTTTTCTGTACCCTTCCCCAGATCTGTGCCTCCCTACAATCCTGTCTCCGAGGTCTACAAACAATTCCTTGGACTTCATAGCTTGGTTTGTGCTCCGACGTGCACAGTTAACTTTGGGACCTTATATAGACAGGTGTGTGCCTTTCCAAATCACGTTCATACAACTGAATTTACCACAGGTGGACCCTAATGAAGTTGGAGAAACATCTCAAGGATGATCAGTGGAAACAGGAGGCACCTGAGACTCAATTTTGAGTGTCATGGCAAAGGCTGTGAATACTTATGTACATGGGAATTTTTTTTTGTTTTTTAATTTTAATAAATGTGCAAAGATTTCAAACAAACTTCTTTCACGTTGTCATTATGGGGGATTGTTTGTAGAATTTTGAACAAAATAATGAATTTAATCCATTTTGGAATAAGGGTGTACCCTAACAAAATGTGGAAAAAGTCAAGCGCTGTGAATACTTTCCAGGTGCACTGTACACCATTGACTGAAGATCAGTGCTTCTCTACCCATATTGCCACATGTATCACTAAATTGTGATGCGCTTGTAGGTGGGGTGCAGCACGGTGCGGCGGAATAACACACTCAGTCCCAGTGCAATGAAAGAACTTATATTTAAAGAATGCAGAGACAGTTCACAAATAACCCATTAGAAGGCAGCCCAACTGGCAACACTCACAGTTCCAACAGCGTGTAGAGAGCAGGTTTCAGCCAAACTGACAGTATCTGTAGAGAAGGGTAGAATGTGGCCTGGCCATCTTGTGCCCAAGCAGGCAGATGTCCAAAGAAGTTGCGAGCCCTAATGGTTTCCCTTCTCGTTGGAAACCTTTCCCTGCCGCTATGTCCGTCCCTACCAGGCGGTGTCACCTGTCCCTAATCTACCAACTTGCAAAATTCACACCAAACCTGGGAGCCAGGGCCTTAAAAAGGTTCTGCCTGACCCAAGATGGCTGCAAGAGTCACATGGGATGGCATCATCCAATGGGATAGCTCCCCTAGTGACCCAGGTAACCATAGAGGAACCATGAGAGCTCCTGGCCGTCCTCTCCAGCTGCAGTGCCACTGTAGTGAGGCATCTGCAGTGGAGAAAGTACACTTCACCGGCCTACAGGCTCAAGGACTTGCAGCCAGACATTTCACATTTCTTCAACAATAGGACCTTGGATCTTGTTTGGGGATTCAAGCTGGAGAGCAAAGCTACTTGCATACCTTGGACTAAAGATCTGTGCTTTTCTACCCATTCTCCAACATGCAGCACCACATTTAGATGTACCTGAAGACTTGGAGTGAACCATCCCACTTCTCTGCTACAATGGGACCTGGAATCTTGTTTGGAAGTCTTAGCTTGGGAGCACAGCTACTCGCATACCCTTGACTGAACATCTGTGCTTCTCTACCCATGATGACATATGTAGCACTGTATTTTGATGTATCTGGTGACCTGGAGTCCGTAGGCAGGTGCAGCCTACTTTCTCCACTACAGCTGGAGAGGAAGTCAAGAGGAACATGGTTCTTCTATGGTTTCCCTGGTTTACTGGGGAAGCTATCTGGTTGGATGCTGCCACCCCATGCGACTTTGTCAGCCATCTTGGGTCAAGCAGAGACTATTTAAGGCCCTGGCTCTCAGGTTTGGTGCGCATTTGCAAGTGGTTAACGTAGGGAAGGTACCCTGTTTGGTAGGGACAGTACTTGTTGTAGGGAAAGGCTCCTGACGAGAAGGGAAAGTGTAGGGTTGCAACTCCTCTGGACATCCTCCCACTTGGGCACGAGACGGCCAGGTCACATCCTGCTCTCTTAACAGACACTGTCAGTCCGGCTGAAACCCGCTTTCTTCACATCGCTGGAAACTGTGGGTGTACCCGGTTGGGCAGTTTTACCACCGGGTTTGTTGGGAACTGGTGCTGCATTACTTCAATACAAGTTTTTTTTGCACCTGACTGTGTGAATTATTGCTGCCGCACCACGCTGCACACCACCTACAGGCAGACCATTCCGGCTTTCTGCTACAAAGGGACCTTGGATCTTGTTTGGAAGAAGTAATTGATGGGAAGCCCAACTACTTATTTACCCTTGACCGAAAATCAGTGCTTCCCAAGCCAGTCAGATCAGCATTAGCTGATGGGTTGTTTCTTTGGATGTCCACATCACTACCCTCATGATGTGGACATTGCTATTTGGCTGTCAAGCAGCAGGGTTCTTTCAGGGTCCAGAAGGTGAAGTCAGCAAAATAGGACTGTTGGGGAGCAGCAGGTATGAGTATAAATGCAGAGCTGGATCCGGGCACCCGAATACAGCACCAGTGAGCAAGCCAAGCACATACAGGCCTTCCTTGGAAAATAAAGAGGTTATTCCCTATCTATACCTTGCAGCTTATACCAAGACATTTTGGACAACTTTGTGGGAACAGTTTGGGGATGGCCCCTTCCTGTTCCAACATGACTACCCACCAGTGCACAAAGCAAGGTCCATAAAGACATGGATGAGCAAGTTTGGGGTGGAGGAACTTGACTGGCCTGCACAGAGTCCTGACTTCAAGCCGATAGAACAACATTGTGATGAATTAGAGCAGAGACTGCGAGCCAGGCCTTCTCGTCCAACATCAATGCCTGACCTCACAAATGGGCTTCTGGAAGAACGGTCAAACATTCCCATAGACACACTCCTAAACCTTGTGGACGGCCTTCCCAGAAGAGTTGAAGCTGTTATAGCTGCAAAGGGTGGGGCAACTCAATATTGAACCCTATGGACTAATGCCCTGTACGCACGGTAGAATTTTCCAACAACAAATGTTCGATGGGAGCTTGTTGTCGGAAATTCCAACCGTGTGTAGGCTCTATCGGACATTTTCCGTCGGAATATCTGACAAACAAAATTTGAGATCTGGATCTCAAATTTTCCGCCAACAAAATCCGTTTTCGGAAATTCCGATCGTGTGTACACAATTCCGACGCACAAAATTCCACGCATGCTCGGAATCAAGCAGAAGGTTTTCTTCTAAGATTGCACTGTATTTGTCTCCATCCATCTTCCCTCCAACTCTGACCAGTTTCCCTGTCCTTGCTGAAGAAAATCATCCCCACAGCATGATGCTGCCACCACCATGTTTCACGGTGGGGATGGTGTGTTCAGGGTGATGTGCAGTGTTAGTTTTCCGCCACACATAATGTTTTGCTTTTAGGCCAAAAAGCACAATTTTGGTCTCATCTGACCAGATCACCTTCTTCCACATGTTTGCTGTGTCCCCCACATGGCTTCTCACAAACTGAAAACAGGACTTCTTATGACTTTCTTTCTCCAATGTCTTTCTTCTTGTCACTCTTCCATAAAGGTCAGATTTGTGGAGAACACAACTAATAGTTGTCCTGTGGACAGATTCTCCCACCTGAGCTGTGGATCTCTGCAGCTCCTCCAGAGTTACCATGGACCTCTTGGCTCTTCTCTGATGAATGTTCTCCTTGCCCGGCCGGTCAGTTTAGGTGGACGGCCATGTCTTGGTAGGTTTGCAGTTGTGCCATACTCTTTCCATTTTCGGATGATGGATTGCACAGAGCTGCGTGAGATGTTCAAAGCTTGGGAGATTTTATAACCTAACCCTGCTTTATACTTCTCCACAACTTTATCCCTGACCTGTCTGGTGTGTTCCTTGGCCTTCATGATGAACAAACCTCTGAGGGCTTCACAGAACAGCTGTATTTATACTGAGATTAAATGACACACAGGTGGACTCTATTTACTAATTAGGTGACTTCTGAAGGCAACTGGTTTCCACTAGATTTTAGTTAGGTGTATCAGAGTAAAGGGGGGCTGAATACAAATACCCCCCCCACACACATACACACACACACTTTTCACATATTTATTTGTAAAAAAAAAAATTGGAAAACCATTTATCATTTTCCTTCAACTTCACAATGATGTCCCACTTTGTGTTGGTCTATCACATAAAATCCCAATAAAATACATTTACGTTTTTTTGGGTTGTAACGTGACGAAATGTGGAAAATTTCAAGGGGTGTGAATACTTTTTTCAAGGCACTGTATAATAATAATAGTGGCACATTGAAGTGTAAGCTCCTCTAGTACAGAGACTGGTGTGACTGGTCAATTTCCTCTGTACAGCACTTGCAAATTTGAAAATCGCAAGGGGTATGAATACTTTTTCAAGGCACCGTAACCAGGATGGATATGTTTTATAGCAGAAAGTAAAAAATATTGTTTTTTGGGTTTTTTTTTTCAAAATTGTGTGTTTTTTTATATATATTTTTGTTTTTTTTTATAAACAATATATATATATATATATATATATATATATATATATATATATATATATATATATATATATATATATATATATATATGTCAAAAATATTGTTTTTTGGTGTTTTTTTCTTCAAAATTGTGTGTTTTTTTATATATATATATATAAATATAAATATATATTTAAAAAAACACACAATTTTGAAGAAATATATATATATATAGATATATAGATATATATATAGATATATCTATATATCTATATATATATCTATATATCTATATATATAGATATATTTTTTTATATGTCTATATATATATATTGTTTATAAAAAAAACAAAAAAACAAAACAAAACCCAGTGGTAATCAAATACCACCAAAAGAAAGCTCAAATTGTATGAAAACAATGGTGTAAATTGTGTGTTTGGGTACAGTGTTACATGTCTGCGCAGTCGCCAGTTAAAGTAGCGCAGTGCTGAATAGCAAAAAAATGCCCTGGTCATGAAACGGGGGTAAAATCTTCCGGAGCTGAAGTGGTTAAAGCACAAATATATCCAATATAGCCAATATATCAATGCCTGTAATAAATAAACAAAACCAATCTTCTGATAAAGTAATAGAATAAAAAAATTTGCATATCTTTATGTTGGTTCTTTTTTTTTTTTTTTTTTTTTTTTTTGTATTTAACTGTTTGACTGCGGCTTTAATCCAATTATTGATACTTTGTGACATAATGAAGTGATTCTGATTGCCTGCGGAGGCCGACCGCTGCGGGGGCAATTTGATCAATAAGAGAGTGGCTCAGTAATATCGGCCATGGATCACTGTCACCCGCGCAGGCCGCGGCGGTCCTCGCGCGCATCATCAGCCTCCTCGTTAGTAGGGAGGACGCGTAACTCTCTATAGATCGAGACTGCAGAAGAGATGGCGAGAAAATTGCGCGTTCTCTGCAGACGGGAACGCTGACTAATAGGCTCGTCTGTAGGCCGGAATACATACTTTAAAAAAAAAAAAAAAACTGTGAAAATCTTCACAAAAGGATAACAAATGTGGGAGAGCGGCGGAATTCCCTCCGTGGATCATTAATAACGGCCTTTCATCTCAATCCAGGGCTGATCCTCACCTGACTCCCCGTTGTAGAATCCTTCAAAAGACGACTCCGCGTTTGTTACCCCGGAAAACCCAACAAGGCGGATTCAATCAAATTGCTGAAAGTCGGACGTCTCGTGTAAAAACTCGCACACAGAGAGAACGGTTCCCGGGATTCGAGGAGAGAGCGCCGGGGTTTAATGCCGACTTCAGCAGAACGCCGCGCTCTGCCGATAATGATATCAGCAAAATAAAATTAGCGGTTGTATCAAATTACTCAACTTCCGTGTAAGTGCCATTTACGTTTCGCGAGCTGGAAAGAGCGTTTTATTGTAAATGAAATTCGCATCCCCCCCACCCCTCCCGATCTCCGGGGGGAATTTCTCATCCATCAAACGCACTTCCGAGGCAGAAAGAAAATGAAATTAGAGAGGAAAGTTTTCTAAGAATAGAAGACTAATAAGTAAATTAAGGGTCAGTTACAGTTTTTGCCGGATCAATTTTTTATTTTTTTTTACCCGTCTAGTTTTGGCTTTTAATACAAAAGTCTTCCGGGGTCTCAATCTGAGCCAAGTCTACTTATGGCTCTGAGATAGTCATGGCGCCATTAAACCCAATGTAAACCTTAATTGGAGGACTTTTACTTTGCTATTATAAACAATTGTATTTTTAATAAAATACTGTACTTTTTTTTTTTTTTTCAACCCGTGTTATATTTCATTCCTGTCGATGTCCTCAGCAGCCAGCATGCCGCACCAAATGGCCGGTGTGGTCAGGGCTCAGAACTGCGCATTGCACAAGGCATGAGGTTCAAGAATGCCTAACACAGGCCCCCCCCCCCACACACACACAAACAGTACAGAGCCCCTACAACAGTACACAGTGGCCCCCACGGTACAAAGCCCCCTGAACAGTAGAGAGCCTCCCCACACAGTACAGGAGCCACCCCACACAGTACAATGTTCCCCCACACTGTGCAGAGCCCCCCCCAAAAATAGTACAGAGCCCCCTCCACACAGTACAGGAGCCACCCCACATAGTACAGAGCCCCCCCCGCCCCATACTATACAGAGCCCCCCACAACAAAGGAGCCCCCCATACAAAGCCTTCTGCAGTGCAGGGGCCACCCCTACACTGTACAGAGCCCCCCATAACACAGGAGCCCCCCCCCACACACACACACAATACAGAGCACCATCCACACAATACAGAGCCCCCCCCCCACAGTGCAAGAGCCAGCCCTGACTGTACAGAGCCCCCCCATAACACTGGAGTCCCCCACTCACAGTACAGAGCACCCTCCACACAGTACAAAGCCCTCCATAGTTCAGGAGCCACCCTACACTGTACAGAGCCCCCATAACACAGCAGCCCCCCACACACAGTACAGAGCACCCTCCACACAGTACAGAGCCCACCCAAAAGTGCAGGAGCTACCCACACTGTACAGAGCCCCTAATAACACAGGAGTCCCCACACACAGTACAGAGCACCCTTCACACAGTACAGAGCCCCCCCCCCCCCAAAAGTGCAGGAGCCACCCATACTGTACAGAGCCCCCCCCATAACACTAGTGCCCCACACACACAGTACAGAGCCCCCACACACACACAGTACAGGAGCCACCCCACACAGTACAGAGCCCCCCATAACACAGGAGCCCCCACACACACAGTACAGAGCCCCCCCACACACACAGTACAGAGCCCCCCCCCCAAAAGTGCAGGAGCCACCCATACTGTACAGAGCCCCCCCCCATAACACTAGTGCCCCACACACACAGTACAGAGCCCCCCCCCACACACAGTACAGAGCCCCCCACAGTACAGGAGCCTCCCCACACAGAACAGAGCCCCCCACAACACAGGAACCCCCCCACACACAGTCCCGAGCACCCTTCACACAGTACAGAGCCCCCCACAGTGCAGAAACCACCCACAATGTACAGAGCCCCCCCATAACACAGAAGCCCCACACACACACACACACACACCGTACAGAGTCACCCTCCACACAGTACAAAGCCCTCCACAGTTCAGGAGCCACCCCACACTGTACAGAGCCCCCATAACACAGCAGCTCCCCACACACAGCACAGCACACCCTCCACACAGTACAGAGCCCCTCCACACAGTACAGAGCCCCTCCACACAGTACAGAGCCCCTCCAAAAGTGCAAGAGCCACCCATACTGTACAGAGCCCCCCCCCATAACACTAGCGCTCCACACACACAGTTCAGTGCCCCCCACACACAGTACAAAGCACCCTCCACACAGTACAGAGCCCCTCCACACACATAGTACAGAGCCCCCCACAGTACAGGAACCACCCCACACAGTACAGAGCCCCCATAACACAGCAGCCCCCGACACAAAGTACAGAGCACCCTCCACACAGTACAGAGCCCCTCCAAAAGTGCAAGAGCCACCCATACTGTACAGAGCCCCCCCCATAACACTAGAGCCCCCCACACACACAGTACAAAGCACCCTCCACACAGTACAGAGCCCCTCCACGCACATAGTATAGAGCCCCCCACAGTACAGGAGCCCCCCACACACAGTACAAAGCACCCTCCACACAGTACAGAGCCCCTCCACACACATAGTATAGAGCCCCCCACAGTACAGGAGCCCCCCACACACAGTACAAAGCACCCTCCACACAGTACAGAGCCCCTCCACAGTACAGGAACCACCCCACACAGTACAGAGCCCCCCACAACACAGGCGCCCCCACACACACAGTACAAAGCACCCTTCACACAGTACAGAGCCCCCCACAGTGCAGGAGCCACCCTACACTGTACAGAGCCCCCTCCCCCATAACACAGGAGCCTACAGGATCTGCCTTCAGAGAATGAGTTGAGAGAGAGAGAGAATAGATGTAGCTTCAGGGTCTGAGTGGAGAGACTGCGGCCTGTGTCCACTGGGAGCCGACCTGATCACTGGGAGCCTCTGATCACCCAGCCTCTGGGACCTGATTAGCTGCCTGCCAGAAAGTGGTGAGCTGAATTACATATCCTTCATGCCTGCCGCACACTGTTAGCCCAAATTGAGACTGCTCCTACTTACCACGTATTTTTTGACACACTTAGACTGAGTTCACATATGTGAGGGCCGGTTTGCAGTGCGATTTTCAAAGCCTGTTCAGGTGGGATTCCAATGCGAATTGTAACATATGAGATTAGAAATCACACCTGAACCGGAGTGAAATCACTCAGGACTCTTTTTCAGCACTGTGGCCAGCCCGCACATATGTGAACAGGCTGTCTAGGGGACAGTGCACCACCTAAAGAAGGGCCCCATCGAAAGCTGGCCAACATTGAATACCAGGCACCTGTGACTTTCAGACTCGTTCAGGGGTATCCCATTCACTAGAAATGCATACACCCGCCTCTTGTTGGGGTTGTATGCACAATGTATTCACCTGGACCCTTTTATTCTTCTGAACTGGTTGAGGTTTTTTTTAGAGACTCTAGTTACTGGTATTAAGTTAATTGAGTCTTGCTATAACAAATAAGTGCCAGTTACTGGGTAATTAATCATTTCACCCTTTATAGCTTCTTTAAGTCTGCCTAATGTATTTTTTATTGATTTACCCTCTGTTTGTTTGCACTGCCTTAACACATATAAATAATTGTATTGAAGCTGTTGTGGCCTTATTCTTGTGCATTCTTAGTGGTAGATTACTAACTCTTAAGCCCACAGGTGTACGACCAAGTGTGTCCGTGGGGACCGAGTGGTTTTAGGTGTGGTGGCATAACCAAGGACCCATCATCAGCAGCGGCTCCTGCAGAGGTAGGCGCTAAATAATAATGAAAATAATAAAAAAACTAATAAAAATATTAATAATGAAACTCTCTGCACAAACACGTGAATATGGGTCCCCTTGCGGTGTTCCTGTGCAGTATATTCCAGGCATGGGGGATTCTGCAATAACGGGGGCAGCGCGGGACTCCCTGCCGGTGAATTTTTATTGCTTCATTCCATTTCCATTTCTATGTTGTTAAATCAGTTGTGTCAAGTAGAGAACTCATTCCCCCGAACTCAGCACACAATCCTTTCAGCTAAAATTAAGAGGGCGCCGCACGTGGGGAGGGATGGAAAAACTTCACCAACCAAACAAGGAAAGGTTCTGCTGAGAGAACTGATCAGACAAATCTTCTTCTGGAGGTTGAGAACTCTCATGAAAAGATCGCTTTCAGACCATTATTGGAACAGAGACTTTCTTTTATGGTTGATTGCTGCTCAGTATGACGGGTAGGAGTAGGAGGGTCATCGTAGTCCATCTGCTAAAAAAGCTCACCAAGCATTAGATTTTTTTTTTTTTTATAATGGTAAAAGACCACAATAGTGAAAAGTATTAAGTGTATGAATTAATGAATGATTTATTTTATTTTTATACCTTTTCATGTGGAATAAGCTGTAGGCAGGTGCAGTTAGCTAGCCTGCCACTAGGTGGCTCTGTTCCGGAATAGTGTCTGATTACAGAAGGCAGTGTCATTAGGTGCTAGGCCCCATTTTAGTACGAGCCCTCCTATAGTGATGTCATGGGTGAGTCAGGGACCGGTTATAAGGTAAACCTGCACCCAGAAAGGTCAGCTGTAGACTTCCTGACCTTTATGAAGGTGGGGGCTAGGGCGAGTCTCTTAAGGCCTTTTAGGCTAGGCCAAGAGTTCTCTGAGTGAGACTATTCCCCTGGAGGGTTCTGGAAGAGGTCTACCTAAGGAGGTGACTGCAGAGATCCTTTCCCTCTGAGTACTAATAACACAAGGTGCAGAGAGACTGTTTGAGGGAAGATGGCTTATTTTTATGGTTGCACAATGCTTTCACATGTGACTACTGCGGACCATCCACTAAATGTGATTGACAATGTTCAGTCAAGCGACCCAGGAGGGTATGTCATTGTAATGTGATTGTTGTGCCATTTTCCAAGTACCGCAAGTAAAGTGCAGCAACCCTGTTTGTATGTGTACATTCCGTCCTTGGAGATATAAAGGTTAATGGCCAGGAATGTCAGGAGGAAGCCTCTGGCATGGAGTAGGGAACAGGATGGGGGGGGGGCAGTTAAAACCTCAGCAGGAGGGTCACTGTTCTAGGAAGGGGAAGAGCAGGGTAGGGACTTGTGCTCATGGAACTAATATCTAGCCAATCGCAAGCCCCTGCTTACAAAGATGTCCAGAAAATGTGACAATAACAGGGGTTGGGATAAGTCTTGAAACACTGGTGGGGGTGCTCACATTGGTCAATTATCTCTTTATTCCAAAAGAAAAAAAAATTGTTTGGAATTTTTTTTAGCTGAAGTTGGACTTTAATTAGGTTTCTGTTTTTAGTGATTATTTGTGTTTTTGGTTGTTAAATTGCTAGAAATGTAAAACAGTAAGGGGCTGTATTTGGCACAATAAGTCATTCAAGGTAGAATTGCTACAAACTTAGAGGAACAGAATAGAAGTCCCACGACAGGGCCACCGATAGGGAGTTATAGGCAGCTTTCCTGTATAGGAATCGGGCCCAATCAGGTCAGTAGAGGGGCCTGGCAGTCCTATGAGTTCCTAAGAAAGTGCAGGCCAGCAACTCGACAGCTTCTCCATAGAAAATATTTATTTAAGCATTATAGCAGTAACATCATCCAAAAATGCCGGCCTGTACTTTCTATGGATCTTCTGTGATCTTAATTAGCCAGAGCACCGACTACTCTACACACCAACTATACTATATAGCGGTAGAGCTTGGGTGAGTTTTTCTCTTGCTACTCCAAGTTCCTAACCCTAGATCCTCCTTTCCCAGCTCCTCAAGCCCTGACTTCAACACCTTTGCAGCCATTGTGCTATTGCTGGGTGCTTGGTGTGCTCCTGTACCTTTAAGGTGGGGTGGGCTCCCCTCCAGCCACCTGCTCTCATTTATCCATTAAATGCATGTGCCTCCACTGTGGGGACACTTATACTTTAGTGTTAGGACCACAGATACAAGGGTGCCGTGACGTGGCTCTGTGGCTCACGCATGCGTTTGCAAATGCGTGCGGACTAAACCCCTTTTTTAACGCTTACTGTTAGATAGGTCAATTTGGTTGTCTGCAAGCTGGTGGTAAGTAGACTTTGGCTTTTTCCTGGGCATTCCCCAGACATTTGTTGGTACCTGTTTTAGCCTCCCAAAGCTGCTTACTGCGATAGCCAGCTATAAATGAGAGTGGTGGCAAGTTTGTGTTACTCTACACACCAACTATACTATATAGCGGTAGAGCTTGGGTGAGTTTTTCTCTTGCTACTCCAAGTTCCTAACCCTAGATCCTCCTTTCCCAGCTCCTCAAGCCCTGACTTCAACACTCACAATCCCCCCACACCTGGCAGGGAGGGGGTGTGGCAAGGCAAAGCTTGCTTTATTGAAAATGTTAAAGTATCTGCCATGAGCTGTGCAGAGGGCACAATGACAAAACTACAGAAGGGGCCCCAAGGGCCAAAGGGCACACCCCTTCTAGATGAAGCTCCACTCTAAATCCTGATCACTTAAAGAGTAGAGCAGGGAGCACTGTGTGTCAGGGTGATGCAGTGGGTGCAGACTGAGGCATATTGAAGGATGCAGGGGGGGTTCAGGGTAATAGAGAATGTGGGGGGTGCAAAGTGAGGTTTAATGGGGGTGGAGAGGGTGTTGGGGGTTGCAGAGTCCAGGGAAATAGAGAATGCAGAATGTGGAGCAATGGGGGGTGCAATGTGTGGGGCAATGGCGGATGCAGGGGCTACTGATTGTGGGGTAGTTGGGGAGGGGTAAGGCAGGGATACAAGTGAGGTATAATGCGGGTGCAGATAAAGTATTGGGAGATGCAGGTGGGGCAGAGTGCTGGGTAATGGGGTATGCTGAGGGTGCAGATCAGGGTTTCTCAACCAGAGCTCCATGAAAACTTGGGGTTCTGCCAAAGGTTGCTAGGGGTTCCTTGAGCAATGAGCAATTTCTACCTCTCAGATAAGTTCCCACTGACACCGTTGATCCTTTTAGTTATCTGTAAGGGAGGGAATTCATCCCAGTGACCACACACGTAAGGAGAACTCTTTCCAAGGACCACTATGGTATCATGAGTTGTAGATATAGTCATTTTCAGCAGGGGTTCCCTGATACCAAAAAGTTGTTTCAAGGGTTCCTCTGTGTTAAAAAGGTTGAGAAAGGCTGGTGTAGAGTAAAAGGAGAGGGGGGGGGTTGCAGGGTGTGCAGAGTGGGAGGTAGTGGGGGTGCTGAGTGTGCGGTATTGGGCAGTGTTGCGGATAGGAAATCTGTCGGGTAGGCTATATGGATCCCTATGATTTCTAATGACAGCCCCGGCTTACCCCATCATTTTTAACTCTTTTATTCATACAAAAAGAGAGTAGAATTAAAAAAAAAAAGGTGGGGGGGGGGTAAGGCAGGGTGGCAAGTGAAAGTTCTAGAGTCGCAACATCCTATAAAGCCCCTGTTTTTTTATTTTTTTTCGGGTTATCATACAAGTAGGGACTTAGTATTGGATTACATAGTCTGTGGCCTCTGGTCAGAAGGTGAAGACAAGGATCCTGGGCTCTCAGTGGATGCAGTAGACTGCTAAGCAGCCCAAGGGGCCCTTTTAGCAGTTCACTCCATAGAAAGTTCCTCCAAGTATAAAAATTCATTATAACTGACAAAGCAAGCAGATCACCGGATATCTGACCTGGAAAAATCTGAAACAATTTGCTCATCTCCACTGTTTGGGAATAATTCTGCCCATTGTTGCTGATTCCGGACGCTACTTAGTATATTTGCCAAGTGGGAGCAGGTGACTGAAGAATTCAAATGTGTTTATCTTTTGTTAGCTATGGAGGTAGGGTTGGGCCTGTGCCAATATGGCAGCACTCCCAAACTGCTAGGGGTCTTTTTTTAAAGAGCAATTCCAGGCAATTAGTGAGTTGAAAACGTGCAGGGACCCTACCTTAAGCTGGAGTGTACCTAACCGAAATTAGCTTAGTTTATGTTATATGGGATTATTAAGTTTTTCTTTAGGCTGGCCATACACGAGTCATTATTTTTTGTTCAACCAACAGGCTGAATGAAAGAAATTGACTCGATTCCCTCATCCACACATTCAAGGTGGATAAGGGAACCCCTCCCACTGAGTTATTTTATTCTGACAGTGGGGAGACTTATGCCGCGTACACACGAGCGGACTTTACGGCAGACTTTGCCCGGCGGACGGGATTTCGTTGGACAATTCGATCGTGTGTGGGCTCCAGCGGACTTTGTTTGCTCAAAAGTTGGACGGACTTAGATTTGAAACATGTTTTAAATCTATCCGTCGAACTCGAGCCCGGTCGAAAAGTCCGCTCGTCTGTATGCTAGTTGGACGGACAAAAAGCCACGCTAGGGCAGCTATTGGCTACTGGCTATGAACTTCCTTATTTTATTCTAGTCATACGTCATCACGTACGAATTCGACAGACTTTGGTGGATTGTGTGTAGGCAAGTCCGTTCATTCAGAAAGTCCGTCGTAAAGTACGTCGAAAAGTCCGCCGGGCAAAGTCTGCCGTAAAGTCCGACCGTGTGTACGCGGCATTAGAATACGCTGGTAAGCTATAGATGGTGCTGATCGAGAGAACATTTTCCAACAGGCTGGTTGTACACAAGTCTTTGATAGATCAACTTGTGTGTAACCAGCCTGCCCATACATGGGTGCACATGTATTGGTATCAACTTCTATATTTATGGAAATGCATTCCTTGTTTTTAACTTTATAACTATGTGATTCACTTGATTATTTTTTGTAACTAATAAACTGTTATCTACTTTACATACCTTTTTTTAAAATATTTGCTTAAAAAATGTGCCTTTAAAGTCCGCTAGGGGAACTTCTTTTGCTCTAAACTCGAATTTAGGATGTGGCACAACAAGTAGATAATTGATCGATCAAATATTTTGCCTGCCCATACATGGATCAAAATTCTGCCAGTCCCTGCTCAACCAGCCAAATTTTGATTCACGTACGGTGGGCTTCAGTCTAAGATATTGTTTGATATTGCCTGCTTCTGTTGAGCGTTCCCAAGTACTGTAGTTGGACTAAGAAGATATAATGTATTGGGCGGTTTATGCCAGTGATGTGGGCTGAGGAAGAGGATAAAAATTTATAGTGACCTTCTAAAATAGCTCTTGCTTCCCAGGCTCTGCCTCGTGAAGAAATTACTATAAGGGTCCATTCCTTGCCTCCCAGGCTCTGCCTCATAAAGATGTAAGTACAGAGGTCCAGTCTTCATCGCAGATGCTCTGCCTGGTGACCATGTGAGTACAGAGGTCCAGTCTTTGCCTCCCAGGCTCTGCCTGGTCAAGATGTGAGTACAGAAGTCCAATTTTTGCCTCCCAGGCTCTGCCTCGTGACCATGTGAGTACAAAGGCCCAGACTATGCCTCCCAGGCTCTGCCTGGTGAAGTTGTGAGTACAGAGGCCCAGACTATGCCTCCCAGGCTCTGCCTGGCGAAGTTGTGAGTACAGAGGTCCAGTTTTGATCTCAGATGCTCTGCCTGGTGAAGATGTGAGTACAGAGGTCCAGCCTTTGCCTCAGAGGCTCTGCCAAGTAAAGATGTGAGTACAGAGATTACAGTCTTTATCTTAGATGCTCTGCCTGGTGAACATGTGAGTATAGAGGTCCAGACTTTGCCTCCCAGGCTGTGCCTGGTGAAGACGTAAGTACTGAGTTTTAGTCTTTGCTTCTCACGCCCTGCCTGGTGAAGATGTGAGCACAGAGGTCCAGACTTTGCCTCTGAGACTCTGTCTAGTAAAGTTGTAAGTTCAGAGGTCCAGTCTTTAGCTCAAATGCTCTGCCTGGTTACCATGTGAGTACAGAGGTCCAGTCTTTGCCTTCCAGGCTCTACCTGGTGAAGATGTGAGTACTGGGGTCTGGTCTCTGCCTCCCAGGCTTTGCCTTATATTGATGCAATTACAGAGGTCCAGTCTTTGCCTCCCAAGCTCTGCCTGGTGAAGATGTGAGTACAGTGGTCCAGAATTTGCCTCTCAGGCTCTACCTTGTGAAGATGTGAGTACTGAAGTCTAGTCTTTGCCTCCCAGGCTCTGCCACATATAAATGTGATTATAGAGGTCCACACTTTGCCTCCTAAGCTCTGCCTGGTGAAGATGTGAGTATAGAGGTCCAGTCTTTGCCTTCCAGGCTCTGTCTAGTGAAGTTGTGAGTACAGAGGTCTAGTTTTAATCCAAGATGCTCTGCCTGATAAACATTGTAGTACAGAGGTCTAGTCTTTTCCTCTGTGCACTACCTGGTGAAGATGTGAATACAGAGGTCCAGTCGTTGCTTCTGAGGCTCTGCCTAGTAAAGATATAAGTACAGTGGTCCATTCTTTATCTCAGATGCTCTGCCTGGAGGACATGGGAGTACAGAGGTCCAGACTTTGCCTCCCAGGCTCTAACTGGGGAAGACGCGAGTACTCAGGTCTAGTCTTTGCCTCCTGGGCTCTGCTTGGTGACCATGTGAGTACAGAGTTCCAGTCTTTGCCTTCAATGCTCTGCCAGCTGAAGACGTAAATACTGAGGTCTAGACTTTGCCTCCCAGGCTCCTCCTCATATAGATGGGGTTACAATGGTCCACACTTTGCCTCTCAAGCTCTGCCTGGTGAAGATGTGAGTACAGAGGTCCAGTCGTTGCCTCCCAGGCTTGCCTGGTGAAGACGTGAGTACTGAGGTCTAGCTCCCAGGCTCAACCTGCTGAAAATGTGAGTACAGAGCTCCAGTCTTTGCCTCCCATACTCTGCCTGGTGAAGATGTAAGTATAGAGGTCCAGACCTTGCCTGCCAGGCTCTGTCTAGTGAAGTTGTGAGTACAGAGGTCCAGGCTCTGCCTAGGGAGATGTGGCTGTGAGAGATCCATTGCCTCCCATGCCCTTGCCTGGGGGAGGAAGTCAGAAGAAAAAGGGTTTAGTTTTCCTATCTCCCTGTCTGGCCTAGAGCATCCATACTGGCCTGCAGCAAAGGCTCATTTTTCTGCTGTGTTTGGGGTATCCTATACCCCCAACCATCCCTCCTTTAAATCAATGGAACCAATACATTTGCCAAAAGCAGACTGAAGAATCTAAAGCCCGTCTGTCTGAGTTGTTGGGTTCAGCTTCAGTGTGGGCCACCATTAAGAAGGTTTTAAAATCCAGACACTTCTCAGGTGGGTGACGGCAACAAAGGCTATCCAACAAATGCTGTAGCTGTACTAAAATCAGAAAGTCCTCAGAGCTTACTTTTAAACAGCGGTATGTATTTATTTTCTTTTTTTTGCTAATTTTGGTCATGGCTTACTGTAGTTTACATCAGTGAATTTAGGTTTGACCTTTAGCAGTGTATTAGCCTTCTTGCGTTCTGTGTCAGAGCTGGATGTGGAGTGCAGGAACAGAGCTCAGCAGAAATGGAGAGGCAGGAAACACACTTGTGTTTGCAGAAATTCCAGTTCAGATGTGTCCGACCTCGGTATGGGGGGAGCAAAAAATCACCATAATGTTTTATCAGCCCTCTTCAGGTATCTCAGATAAGAGATGCTGGTTTATGGTGTCAAAGCTCACTTTGGGATCTGTTTAAATATATAACTAGATCATTGCTTTTTGTATAGTTCAGAGGTAGGCAGCCTTGGCACTATAGCTGTGGTGAAACTACAGATCCCATCATGCCTCCGGCTGTCAGGGTCCTACAATGAGTCATGGGTGTTGTAGTTCTACCACACCTTTAGTGCTTGCCTATTCCTGCTCTAGTCTATAAAAAAGAAAAAACAGCATAAAAACAAACCAAAAGGGTGAAAATTGATAATCACAGAAATATCAAAATTTGGGAATAAAATCTAATAACACTTCTGTAAAGAAAGTAGACTTTCAAATGTCTCCTCAAGGAAAATGAACATCATCCAAGAAAATCATCAAAGCCTCTGTTCTGTTTCCAGCCCAGGTTCCGAATCTAGGGAAGGAACTGTCAGCATGAGAAGACCCTCCATACTAAAGGAGAGCCGGGAACGTACCCGGCAGGGGCCAGCACAGAGGTGGGTGGAGACAAAGAGGTGCAGGCACTAGAAACGAGTAGATTGGTGACAGTCAGTAAGGATAGAGGGGGAAGTGACAGGGAGTGCAATCCTGGGCTGGAGCATCCCAATAAGTATGCTCCATTGAGTGACATTGGTGAAACCAGTCAGGGACCAGCACTGCTGGAGCTGAGGGACTCTCCTAGCTGCCGGGGGAAGCACTCCTCCAGTGAGAGTGGGGGGGAAGCGAAGGGAAAGGAAAGACAGATTCTGGTGGTAGGAGACTCAATTCTTAGAAGGACAGAGAGGCCAATCTGTCACAAAGACCCGAAGCGCCGAACAGTATGCTGTCTACCAAGCGCTTGGGTTTGGCACATCACGGATCTGGTGGACAGATTACTGGAAGGGGCTGGGGAAGACAAGGATGTCATGGTGCACGTTGGCACCAATGACAAAGTCAGAGGCATATGGAGTGTACTAAAGAACGATTTTAGGAACTTGGGAGCTAAATTGAGGAAAAGGACCCCCAAGGTAACATTCTCAAAAATACTACTGGTACCTCGAGTCACACCAGAAAGGCAGAGGGAGATTAGGGAAGTAAACAAGTGGCTGAGGAGCTGGTGTAGTAAGGAGGGGTTTGGGTTCCTGGAGGACTGGGCCAACTTCTCAGTCGGTCACCAGTACTATAGAAAGGATGGACTGCACCTAAATGAGGAGGGTGCAGATCTGCTGGGAGTGAAGGTGGCTGAAAACTTAGAGCGTTTTTTTTTAAAGTAGGCGACAGGGGAGGGTCCAGAGGTAGAGATAGTCAGCAATGAACATATTCAAGAGGGTAGTATTAGGGACATTAGTGGTAGATTGACCAAAGCACATAAACCCTAAGCTAGTATAGTAACAAATCCTAGTTGCAATCTTGGAACACCCAATAAGAGTATAATATGCCACCGTTCCAAACTACGTGGTATGTTCACCAATGCAAGGAGCCTGGCGGACAAGATGGTTGAACTAGAGATACTGTTGTATGAGGAGGATTTAGATTTTGTGGGAATTTCAGAGACCTGGTTCAACAGCTTTCATGATTGGCTGGCAACAATTCAAGGGTATTCCCTTTATCGCAGGGATAGAGAGGGTAAAAAAGGGGGAGGGGTATGCCTATATATCAAGAATAATGTACAAGTGAATATGAGAGATGACATCACTAAGGGAGCTAGGGAGGAGGTGGAATCCTTATGGGTAGAGCTCCAAAGGGATGAAGCTAAGGGGAAAATAATGCTGGGAGTATGCTATAGGCCCCCTAACCTGAGGGAGGAAGGGGAGACAGATCTCCTATCACAATTTGGATTAGCAGCAAGGATGGGAAGTGTTATCATAATGGGGGATTTTAATTATCCAGACATAGACTGGGCGGAGGGAACCACGCATTTGTCTATGGTTCGCCAGTTCCTAAATGTCTTGCAGGACAATTTTATGGGTCAGATGGTAGACACACTAACTAGAAATAAAGCATTACTGGATCTACTGATTACCAACAATACAGACCTGATCACGGATTTGGAAATACGGGGCAAGTTAGGTAACAGCGATCACAGGTCAATTGGCTTCAGTATAAATCACACAAATAGGAAACATAAGGGGAATACAAAGACACTGAATATCAAAAGAGCCAACTTCCCCAAACTACAAACCTTACTAGAGGATATAAATTGGGATAAATCTTAGAGACAGAGAACACGGAGGAGAGATGGGTTTGCTTTAAAAGCATACTAAATAAGAGCATTAGCCAGTGCATCCCATTGGGAAATAAATTTAAAAGAGCGAACAAAAGTCCTGGATGGCTTAACTCCAATGTAAAAATGTATATAAAAGCAAAGGAGAAGACCTTCAAAAAATACAAGGCTGAGGGATCATCAACAGCATTCAGACTTTACAAAGAATGCAACAAGATATGTAAGGGTACAATTAGTGCTGCTAAGATAGAACGCGAAAGACACATAGCGGAGGAGAGCAAAAAAAAATCCCAAAAAATTATTTAAGTATATAAACAGTAAAAAAGGGAGGACAGACCATATTGGCCCCATAAAGAATGAGGAAGGACATCTGGTTACAAAGGATGGGGAGATGGTGAAGGTATTGAATTTATTCTTCTCCTCAGTCTTCACAAGGGATCCGGGGGGCTTCAGTAACCAAAACCGCAGTGTTTGACCTCATGACACGTCACAGGAAGCACCTCCATGGTTAACAGAGGACAGAATTAGAAATAGACTTGGGAAACTTAACATTAATAAATCACCGGGACCAGATAGTTTGCACCAGAGGGTACTTAAGGAACTCAGTCAAGTAATTGCCAGACCATTGTTTCTAATTTTTACTGACAGTCTACTGACTGGAATGATACCAGCTGATTGGAGAAAAGCCAATGTAGCGCCAATATTTTAAAAAGGGCCAAAATACATCCCTGGGAATTACAGACCAGTTAGCCTAACATCAATAGTATGCAAGCTCTTGGAGGGGATGATAAGGGACTATATACAAGATTTTAGTAATAAGAACGGTATTATTAGCAGTAATCAGCATGGATTCATGAAGAATCGTTCTTGCCAAACCAATCTACTAACCTTCTATGAGGAGGTGAGTTGACATCTAGATAAAGGAAGGCCCGTAGATGTGGTGCATCTGGATTTTGCAAAAGAATTTGACACAGTTCCCCATAAACGTTTACTGTACAAAGTATGTATATGGATGATGGCGCTGTAATTATTTTAATAAAAAAAAAACATCTAAGTACCTCTTTCTGAATGGATATCCAGCTGTCACATGACCCAGCTCTCCCCCAGCCTGTCTGCGGGGAAACATAATCAGGAGGAGCTTCTAGCCCTCTGCTGCTGGTCACATGTTCAAAAAAAAAAAAAAAAACATCCTTTGGAATACAGAGTAAAAATAAATAATTTATATAAATTGCTTTAAATTGCCATACATATATATATTTGAAACCAAATCATTATTATTTTTTGTCAATACCATGGTGTGGGTGGATTTCTGCCAGTCACAGGCTGTGTTACACCCCTCCAGCCTGTGTCTTAGAATAAGAGGGAGGTAAAGCCTCCATCAATCTACATGTAATATCCTGCCTCCATTGTGTTTAGTTGGTTAGTGGGCATGGAGGAGGAGGGAGGGAGTGGGCTGTCATTTAGCATGGTGCATACGCCTACATGTGTGACAGATGTGATAGGGAGGAAATGCTCAGCATAGAAACTCGCTGAAAACTGAGCATGTGCAGAAGCTGTGAACACTGACCTGCAATATCCCTAGCTGAATTGGGGACATGGACAGAAGGGGGAGATAGAGAGCAGCAGGATCAGCCAGGTTTTTTTGCAGAATACAGAAAATGAATCTCATAGTGAGTATGAACAGCATGGAATGCACCATTTATTGATAGTTTTTTTTTATGATGTGGGTTTAGTGACAATTTAAAATCCCAAATTGCTTGTCACGTGACACGCCCGGTTCTAGGTCTTCTCTTTTCTGGTGTGTGGCATAGGAAGGACTGGCCAGTGTCCTTTCCCAGTACTGGCCATTAGCTGGCACAGATGTCCATCACCAGGTTCTTAGAGGTTCCAGAAGCATTTCAGCATGATGTCACCACCAGAGATGGATACAAGGCCGGTCAGCTAAGCAGTGGAGAGCAAAAAGAGGAAATTTGGATGACCTCTTGCAGCTACCAGGGGAGGTGCCATGGGGGATTGTGTGACAGCAGATGCAGGTGAGTTTTTCTGGGGATCATGCTGCTTTTATCTGGCCCTTGGGACATAGTTCCTGCCACTCGATTCCACCTACTGACACCGACGATGGGGCTCTATTCCTCCCACTGATACCAATGGTGGGACACTATTCCTCCCACTGACACCAATGATGGGACACTATTCCTCCCACTGACACCAATGATGGGACACTATTGATCTTTTATTAAAAAGAATCAAGCAACCAATTTTATACAAAAGTAAAAAACAAAACCAAAGTACAAAACTTCAACATAAATCCAAGGAATACACATCCATGTTCAGAATATATACAATATATACATAATCCACTACCAAAATTATTTACATAAAGCAGCAGAGAGGGCCTAAGAGGCACAACCCATCACCTATGTACGCAGCCATTTATCAAAAAATAAATCCAAATAATAATAACCTAGGGTGATAAGAGACAGACAGCCACACCCGGGAAAGAGACTCCTGGCAGTCAGGGAGGCTTGAAACCCCTCCACGCCTTCAACCAAGCCCCCTGACTCCGCTTGTCTCTCTCGAGCACCCGAATCTTCTCCACCTCATGCAGAATGTCATACACCACCACCTGAACAGGAAGGATTTTACGCCGAATGCAGACCTGACACCGTGCGTTCCAAGTGAAATAACGGACTACTAGGCTAACTAGAAAAAGTGTATCTAAACAAAAAAGCCCACCAGTATTGAATGCTCCATACACCCACTCAGCATAACCCAGCCTGGAGAGGAAAGGGACACCGAGGGCCCGCCCCACCTGTTTGTACACTTCTATGTTAAAGGGGCAATGAAGCAGAAAATGGTCCATAGTCTCCTCCTCACCTGCACACTCCTCCCGAGGACAGCTACGATCCACCCCACTGCGGAATTTCAAATTGCCCCTAACATAGAGCCTCCCATGGAAGCACAACCAGGCCAGATCCCTAAATTTAGGAGGTACTCTGTCCAAATTAATCAGTCTTAACCCTGCCCTCAAAACTGGGCCTGGGCAATCCCTTAAGGCCAGTGGGTCATGAAAGACTTCGCTCAAGACTCGACTCATAAGGACTTTCCTCGGAACCGATCTGAGATCTTCAGCCGACAATCGCCACTGCCGTAGTAACTTCAGGCACGGAGCGACATAGGCTGGTAGCTGACCACGATGACCCCTGAGATTCTTCACTTGGCCACCCTCTTCCCAAAGTCGCAGAAAAGGCCTAAACCAAGATCTAAAGATGCCTACCCATCCAGGAGGTTCCACTGCAAGCATATTACCAATGTTAAACTTGAGAAAAAGCAGTGAAAAGAAAAGAACTGGGTTGACCATACCTAAGCCACCCTCCCTCCTGGATAGATAGGTGACATTCCTCTTGATGGGGTTCAGTCTGTTCCCCCACAACATCTGGAAGAACACACTACTGACCCTAGCATAGAGAGACACTGGCAAGATGCAGACAAAGCTGACATACAAGAAGATCGGAATCAGGTAAGTCTTAATCAGATCAACCCTTTCCCTCATAGATAACTTCCATCTCTTCCAGCTGACCACCTTAGTATTGGCAATTTCCAGTCTGCCTTCCCAGTTTTTGAGGCCATAATCACCAGGTCCAAATTCAATGCCTAGAATCTTAATTCTTTCCTGGGGCACTGGAAAGGTGTCCGGGAGATCAAAACCCTCACCTTCCTTTCCCATCCAGAAAACTTCAGTCTTTTCCTGATTGATCTTGGAGCCTGATGCTTCAGAATACCGTGATGTCAGAGAGACCACCTCCTCTGCTTCATCCGCCCCAGTGACAATCACGGACACATCGTCCGCATAGGCAACAACCCTCAAAGGCGGCTCACCCGGGAGCCCCACTGGCACCCCACACAACATGCCGCTCTCTAGCCTCCTGATGAAGGGGTCGATTGCAAACACATAGAGCAGGGGACTCAGGGGACAACCCTGGCGCACCCTGGAGCCAACCTCAAAGGACTGCCCAACCCAACCATTAACAAGAGGAAAGCTCTCTGCCTCCTTATACAAGACTTTTAACCAATCGACAAAACCACCCGGCAGACCGTACTTACTAAGGAGCAACCACAGGTACTCATGGTTAACACGATCAAAAGCCTTTGCCTGATCCAATGTCAGCAAATACTTTCCCCAGCCTGCAGCCCTGCACCGCTCCAAGGCCTCCCGGACAGCTAAAACTGCTGTGAAGGTGCACCTACCCTGGACCGAACAGTGCTGATGGCGAGAAAGCAAAGACTCTGCTACTGACGATAGGCGCCAGAAAATGATCTTTGCCAGTATCTTTCTATCGACATTAAGAAGGCTGATGGGGCGCCAATTTTCAACCATCGAAGGATCTTTACCCTTTGAAAGAAGAATCACAGCTGAGTGCCTCATGGAAGGGGGACGTACCCCCTCAGCAAGGCAACTGTTAAAAACCTCTACCAAATGTGGGGCCAGAATAGACTTAAAAGCTTTGTAAAACTCAGCCGTCAAGCCATCCGTTCCAGGTGACTTTTTGATGGCAAGCTGTTCAATTGCCCTTATCACCTCTTCAACTGTGATCTCCTCTGTCAAATTCATCAATGGGACATCTTCATCATTTAGACCTGGAGTAGAGTCCAAAAAGCTTTCCATCTGGTCACGGTCAAGCTCTTTCCTCCCAAGAAGGTCAGCATAAAAGGACCTCACGACCTCCAGAATCCCTGACCTGGACTTTGTCAAGGAACCTGTACTGTCCTTAAGGCCAACGACCGTTTTAACAGCTACACCTTGTTTGCAGTTCTGGTAAGGGTCAGGCGAGTGGTACTTCCCATAGTCCCTCTCTAGAACCAAAGAGGTATGCCGGTCATATTGACACTTCTTGAGAAGGAGTTTCACTTCGGAGATTGCCCCAGGATCTCCTCCTCTCGAGACAAGAATATCCAGCTTCCTCCGTAAACGTTGGTAGGTCATGTATTTATTAAACTGCTTTCTGTTGGCTAGGCCCCTGAAGAATCCAGCAATCCTCTTTTTGGTCAGCTCCCACCACTCAGCCTTGCTGCTACAAAAGTCCAGAATGGTCACCTGTGCCTGAAAGAATTCCTCAAAGGATTGTCTAACATGTTCTTCCTTGAGTAGAGTCGAATTCAATCTCTAGATGCCCTTACCCCTCTGAGGGGCGTCTGAAGCATTCAGGACCACAGATAGCATACAGTGATCAGAGAACTCTACTGCCTGCACCACTGGGGGTGAGAAAGCAGAGGTCTCCTTAAAAAAAAACCTATCTATTCTACTCTGACTATTACCTCGATGAAAGGTGAACCCAGTGTCATCCGGGAGGTGCTTAATGTGCACATCCACAAGACCAGCATCCCTAACCATACTATTTAAAAAAACGCTATCATATCCCAGCCTGTCCTTGAAGTCCTTCCTGTCCTTGGGCCTAGTTACTGTATTAAAGTCACCTCCAAAGACCACTTGCCGGGATGTAAAAAGAAATGGCTTGATCCTTGTAAAAAGGCATTTCCTGTCCCACTTTGTGTGCGGCCCATAAACATTAATTAGGCGCAGGTCCTGCCCTCCCACAAGGACGTCTAAGACCATACATCTCCCAATCTCCACCTCAATAACCCGCCGGACAGTTACCATGCCGGTTTTAAACAACACCGCCACACCGCCGTAAGGCTCGGCCGCAAGAGACCAGTAAGGTGGACCATACCTCCACTCTCTCTTGGCCATATGAATATCTGCCAAGGAGGTGAGCCTAGTCTCTTGCAAAAATAAAATTTCAGCATCTAATTGGCTGAACAAAAAGAAGGCCATAGAACGAGCTCTTACTGACTTAATGCTGGCGACATTTATTGTCACCACTTTTAACGGAGGGGGAACTGCCATTTGGGTTATTGGGTGGATTGCTTCTTAGCTCCCCTCTGCTGCTCATCACCAGAAGCCTCTCTCTTTCTTGAGGCCGCCTCAAACTCCATTTCGGAATCAGAACTTCGCTCCGAAGAAGCTCCAGATGAAGAGATATCCCAATTAGAGGACCTATAACGGTTGGAGACAGGCACTGGAGCCTGTTCCGTCCTCACCACCTGCTTCTTCCGCTTCCCAACCTTCCTTCTCTCCTCCAGGTACTTCAGGTCAGCTTCAGAGATGCCCACATCTCTTACTTTTTTCTGTGAAGTCTTTCCACAAGACTTCTTTACAGAGGAAGAAGCAACCTTTTTAGTACATGTTACCACTCCTGGTGGGGGGGTGCTCCCTTTGAGTCAGACTTAGGAGGGGTAGACTCCTGGGGAGGAACTGACTCGGGGGGCACAGACTTCGAAGGTTCTGACACATGAGGAGAGGGTACAGTAGGCTGGTGGGACACAGAGACAGATACAGAAGGAATACTTACAGACACAGGAGGGGTGGCCACAGGAACTGGGGAGGGATCCATAGCAGGACCAGGGGAGTCAGTCACCGCAAAGGAGGATGGTACACCAGGGGCCTCACCCTCCATCCTGTCCAGCCTTGACATGTCATCAATTACCTCCTTCTCCATATTGTGCCAGGCTTCAGGACACCTGCTGTAGGGGTGGCCAAGGCGCAGGCACAGGTTGCACCTGATCATCTCAGTGCAGTCCTTAGCCATATGACCCTGACCCCGACACACTGAACATATCAAGGCTGAACAGGAAGAGCTCAAATGCCCCTTTTCTCCACAGCGGTGACACAGCTTCGGCTGACCAGGGTAGAAAATAGTCATCCTATCCCTCCCTATAAAAGCTGAGGAGGGCAGGTGGCAGACAACATTCCCATCCCTGGCCAACCTGACTGTTACTGACCAACCCCCAGTCCAGATGTTACGCTCATCAAGGATTTTGCTGGGCTTAGTCAAAACTTCACCATAGTTCCTTAACCAGACCTCTAGGTCCCGAGCAGGAACACTCTCATTGGTGAGTATGATGGTTATCTTTTTCACCGTTGACCTTTGCGAAACCGCAACTGGGGCCAGACCTTCCCATTCAGGTCTTGACCTGCACCGAGCCTCATATCGCTCCCAGAACAGGTCAAGACCCTCTGGCCTGGTGAAACTAATGGTATAATCCCGTGTCCCAGCTACATGTATTAGAGCATACAGATCATTTGCCCCAAAACCCATCTCTAAAATCAAATCCACCACTGCACGCCGTGCTGGAGGGATTGCACCACCTTCCCATTTGAGAATTACCACATTTCTTCTCGGACCCCCAGCAGAAGCCAGAGACCCAAGACCAGATCCCGGGGTGCCCAAAGTGGTAGGCTGCAGGGGGAAAACCCACTTGGGGGCGGAGCTACCAGGGGCAGAGCGTACCACCTGAGCAAATGTAGGTTTATCAGGGCCAAGGCCCCACACTGAAGTTACAGTAGTCTGTACATTACTATTATTATTCACTGCTTGAACGGAGTTGGTAGGACTGTCCATCACACTTGAACTGGAACCATTGTTCATCACACTGGTACTGGGATGATTTTTATCAGTCACACAAACATTCACATTCCCATCAGGAATAATCACAGTTTCTGCTGCAATACCAGCTGTCTCCTGAAGCTGTGCTGTAGAGTCTTCAGCAGCTGTGGGGCAAACAGCTTTAGACTCAGCTAAAGGGGGGTTAATTGGCTCTGCTGAATCTTGTAGTTCCTCTGCAGGAATGTCATTTTTTAAATGCAAACTTTGCTGTACTGCAGCATCAGCAGGCACAGCATTGCTACAGATAGGACTAGCAGCCTGATTGTCACTGGGCACATTGTCAGTATCAGTCACAGTGTTGAATGGCACAAAAATTGTTTTATCCACAATATGGGACTTGACAGGCTTTACCTTGTCAGGCACATTATCTGTTATGTCCTCATCATTAAACGCCAGCTGATCCCCCCGCACAGGAGACTCCATTACCTAGATGGCCCTGAGCATGCCTCCTGAGTCCTGGGAAGGCATGGGGCTGCTTACCTCTCCCTGAGGGGGCAGGGGGTCTGAACTGGGGGTCTCCTCCTCCACCTCCATCTTTGTCATCCTCGCAAACCTTTTATCATTACAAAACTTTTCTTTAAATGGCCCATCTCTGCCTTCCATCATGGCCACAATGGTTTCTTGGTGTTCAACCCGGACCTTGGCCAGTTGGATCTCCGGATCCATGGACCCACGTCTCTGACTATGCAAGCCCTCACGCTGTCTTCTCAAGCGCTTCACCTCCGCTCTGAGCTTGTGCAGCTTGTCTCTTTCTCTATTCAGGACCTTAATCCCGGCCACCACTCGCTCCCGGATGGCCACGGAACCTTCATCTTCACCAGGGGTAGAGAGATCATCAGCCATGGTTTGTACAGAGGAAGGCATGTCACCTGATGGCCCAGGAGATGGCTGAGAGCTTCCAGCAGGAGAGGCCCCGCTGGCCACCATGGCTTCCCCAGAAAGGAGCCAGGAGAGCTGGGAGAGATTTCACCACCACTCCCCTCTCACACGGATCACCTGGAGCAGCTACAGAGAGACACCTTCCTCCTGACACACCTGTGCTCCAATGATGGGTGGGGCACTATTCCTCCCACTGACAACAATGATGGGACACTATTCCTCCCACTGACAACAATGATGGGACACTCTTCCTCCCACTGAGACCAATGATGGGACACTATTCCTTCCACTGACACCAATGATGGGGCACTATTCCTCCCACTGACAACAATGATGGGACACTATTCCTCCCACTGAGACCAATGATGGGACACTATTCCTCCCATTGACACCAATGATGGGGCACTATTCCTCCCACTGACAACAATGATGGGACACTATTCCTCCCACTGAGACCAATGATGGGACACTATTCCTCCCACTGACACCAATGATGGGACACTATTCCTCCCACTGACACCAATCATAGGCGTGCGCAGGGGGTGTGCCAGGTTGCCTGGGCACACCCTAATCACCCCAAGTGCATTAGCATTATCACTCTGTGTGCCGGTGGGGAGATAGGAAAGATTCTCCAGTTCTGCCATTAATAAAGTGTTATCATACCTCTCTTTCACTGCACCGGCTCTGCCATAAGAGTGAGTGTGTTTGTGTAATATACATATACACATACATACATACATACACGCGCATGTGTGTTTGAGCTTTGGGGTGCACACCCTAATGCAATAGGCTGCGCACACCTATGACACCAATGATGGGGCTCTATTCCTCCCACTGACAACAATGATGGGGCACTATTCCTCCCACTGATTCCAATGATGGGTCACTATTCTTCCCACTCACACCAATGATGGGGCACTATTCCTTCCAATGACACCAATGATGGGGCACTATTCCTCCCACTGATACCAATGATGGGGCTCTATTCCTTCCAATGACACCAATGATGGAACAATGTTCCTCCCACTGATACCAAAGATAGGGGACTGTTTACTCCCACTGACACAAGGACATGTTTTACTCCCATTGGCCACAGTCCAGCCCCCTTAACCACTTAAGCCCCGGACCATTTGGCTGCCCAAAGACCAGAGCACTTTTTGCGATTCGGCACTGCATTGCTTTAACTGACAATTGCACAGTCGTGCAACACGGCTCCCAAACAAAATTTATGTCCTTTTTTTCCCACAAAAATAGCTTTCTTTTGGTGGTATTTGATCACCTCTGCGTTTTTTATTTTTTGCACTACAAACAAAACTTTCTAAACAAAGCATCGGCATGAGCCGGTCGGCAAGCTGTTAATATTTGAATGACAGTAAACTGGCCCTTTGTTTAGAAAGTTTGGAGACCCCTTGATTTAAAGTATAGCTAAAGGCAAAACAATTTTTTTTTTTTCGTTTTGGATGGAGAGGAGATGGATTAGAACAACCGTCAGTTTTTATTGCTGTCTGTGTCCCCATTAGAGAGATTCTCCCTCTCAAATAACCATTATGAAAGTGAAAGTAACAGAAATCCACAAATTTTGTTGTCCCTAGAAAAGTCATAGAGGAGAAATCTTCCAATGCGGGATTCTAGTTGTGATGACCCTTTGGGGCACCAAGAAATTCTCTTAATTTGCAGGAATTTCCTCTCACTTCCTGTTCTGGCTATGGGACAGGAAGTGAAGGGAAATCTTCTCAATGGGACACAGATAGCAAAAAAAAATAATAATAATTGCAGGGGTACGACCCTCCCTTACTCTATCCAAAATGAAAAAAAAAAAAACATTTTGTCTTTAGTTCTACTTTAGGAATAAAGTAATCGGCCAGTTTTGTTCCCTCCTAATCATCAGTCTGCTGTTCTCAGCGGAGAAATGAGCTGACATTAATTACATTTTTGACTATTTAATTAAATAACATGAAGAGCAATGGAACATCTCCCCAAAGCTTTCCTTTTCCACTGTCAACAAATGGCATCAGCGCCCGTCCCGGCTCTGTTTTTTCAGAGGCCGTATCGCCAAACCTGCGCTTCGAGAGCCATATCCTGTGTCAGCGGAGAGCTGTAGGAAAATCCCGTCTCTGATGCGCTAATCCTCCATGTTTGTTTGAGTCTCTTTAACATTTTGATAACCTTTCCGTGGAACGGTCAGCAGCTGCTTATCCAGAATGTTATTTTTTTTTCTCTGACATTTTGTCCCCTCTCTTGTGTGTTTACCAGAAAAAGTAATGCGGATCGCTTACCCACCATCAGATACCGAGCCCATTGCTGATATCTGCTCCGCGCCAATTCCACGCCACCGCTGACACCGAGGAATGTCATTTTATGGTCGCCTGGGACTGCGCTTCAATGCAAGGAAATGGCTGGCCGGGACTTTTTCTTACTATATACAGTATACTGTGTGTGTGTGTGTGTGTATATATATATATAAACGGTATCTCACAAAAGTGAGTACACCCCTCACATTTTTGTAAATATTTTCTTCCATCTTTTCATGTGACAACACTGAAGAAATGACACTTGGCTACAATGTAAAGTAGTGAGTGTACAGCTTGTATAACAGTGTAAATTTGCCGTCCCCTCAAAATAACTCAACACACAGCCATTAATGTCTAAACCGCTGGCAACAAAAGTCAACTAAGTGAAAATGTCCGAATTGGGCCCAAAGTGTCAATATTTTGTGTGGCCACCATTATTTTCCAGCACTGCCTTAACCCTCTTGGCCATGGAGTTCACCAGAGCTTCACAGGTTGTCACCGGAGTCCTCTTCCCCTCCTCCATGATGACATCACAGAGCTGGTGGATGTTAGAGATCTTGCGCTCCTCCACCTTCCGTTTGAGGATGTCCCACAGATGATCAATAGGCCACACCTAATGTTTTTGCTATCTCCCTGATGGGTTTGTTTTGTTTTTTCAGCCTAATGATGGCTTGCTTCACTGATAGTGACAGC
This sequence comes from Aquarana catesbeiana, assembly GCF_042186555.1. Lineage (NCBI taxonomy): Eukaryota > Metazoa > Chordata > Amphibia > Anura > Ranidae > Aquarana > Aquarana catesbeiana. The sequence continues at coordinate 14,179,582 of NC_133332.1, forward strand.
TCTTTGGATCTCATATTGAGAGTTGACAACAACAGATTCCAAATGCAAATAGCACACTTGAAATGAACTCTGGACCTTTTATCTGCTCCTTGTAAATGGGATAATGATGGAATAACACACACCTGGCCATGGAACAGCTGAGCAACCAATTGTCCCATTACTTTTGGTCGCTTAAAAAGTGGGAGGTACATATACAAACTGTTGTCATTCCTACACCGTTCACCTGATTTGGATGTAAATACCCTCAAATTAAAGCTGAAAGTCTGCAGTTAAAGCACATCTTGTTCGTTTCATTTCAAATCCATTGTGGTGGTGTATAGAGCCAAAAAGATTACAATTGTGTCGATGTCCCAATATTTATGGACCTGACTGTATATTGGAGCAGTGGTAAATCCAGATACCCCAATATACCTGTAAATACTCAAAAACCTTATATAAAAAACAAATCAAATTAAGAAATACAATATTGAATGTAAAATAGGTCAAGATAAAAAGTCCAGTGCACAAATGTAATATCAATACAGTGCAGTCCTTCTTCCAAAATGAATAATGAGTGATTGACAAAAATATCCCATCTCAGTGATTGTAGATTAGTGCTGAATCCCAAACAGGACACAAATCCTCCACCATGTGCAATGACCGCTCACCTCAAACCCAAGGATTATGGGCATCCAACTACCAGAGCAGTCTCCGAATGGTGTCACCCGTCAATGGTCACCTCACATACAATAAGAAGACATCTCCTCATGGTGTAATATGAAGCAATCATTTATTAAAACAAAACGTAGACTTACATATAAAATTGCAGATATGCGAGTAACCACAGTAGAGTGGAGTCATGCATTAGCAAGACTCTGTAAAAGGAAGACTTCTGGTTTCGGTTGTAACCAGAAGTGACGTCACCCGGCTCCATCCCAAAGGAGGAGCTGGGTGACATCACTTCTGGAAGGCACTCCCAAAGGAGGAGTCGGGTGACATCACTTCCAGCAGGCACTCCCAAAGGAGGAGCCGGGTGATGTCACTTCCGGTAGGCACTCCCAAAGGAGGAGCCGGGTGATGTCACTTCCGGTAGGCACTCCCAAAGGAGGAGCCGGGTGATGTCACTTCCAGTAGGCACTCTCAAAGGAGGAGTTGGGTGACGTCACTTCCGGTAGGCACTCCCAAAGGAGGAGTTGGGTGGCGTCACTTCCGGTAGGCACTCTCAAAGGAGGAGCCGGGTGGCGTCACTTCCGGGAAGGCACTCCCAAAGGAGGAACCATGTGATGTCACTTCCGGCAGGCACTCCCAAAGGAGGAACCGGGTGGCTTCACTTCCGGGAAGGCACTCCCAAAGGAGGAGCCGGTGATGTCACTTCCGGTTATGGCCGAAACCAGAAGTCTTATGCCGCGTACACACGGTCGGACTTTACGGCGGACTTTGCCCGGCGGATTTTTCGACGTACTTTCCGACGGACTTTGTGAATGAACGGACTTGCCTACACACAATCCACCAAAGTCCGTCGAATTCGTACGTGATGACGTACGACCGGACTAAAACAAGGAAGTTCATAGCCAGTAGCCAATAGCTGCCCTAGCGTGCCTTTTTGTCCGTCGAACTAGCATACAGACGAGCGGACTTTTCGACCGGACTCGATTTCAACGGATAAATTTTAAACAAGTTTAAAATCTAAGTCCGTCCAACTTTTGAGAAAACAAAGTCCGCTGGAGCCCACACACATCAAATTGTCCGACGAAATCCAGTCCGCCGGGCAAAGTCCGCCGTAAAGTCCGCTCGTGTGTACGCGGCATTACTTTTACAGCGTCTTACTAATGTGTGACCCCCCACTCTGCTATCATTTTTTTCACAAAAACAGAGTTTTATTTTGGTGGTATTTGATCACCACTGGGTTTTTTTTTTATTTTATTATATAAACGGAAAAAAAATATTGGTGTATCTGGATTTAGCGCTGCTCCAATATACAGGCTCTTTCAAAGTGTAATTCCCCGTACACACGATCGGACTTTTCGCCAACAAAACCGTGGATTTTTGTTTGAAGGTTGTTGGCTCAAACTCGTCATGCATACACACGGTCACACAAATGTTGGCCAACAATTACGACCGCGAGAACGCGGTGACGTACAAGACGTACGACGAGCCGAGAAAAAGGAAGTTCAATAGCCAGTGCGGCTCCTTCTGCTTGATTCTGAGCATGCGTGGAACTTTTGCACGATCAGACTTTCCGGCAACAAAGTTTTGTTGGTGGAAAATTTGAGAACCTGCTATCAAACATATTTTGGCGGAGAGTCAAGACAGAAAATGTTCGATGGAGCCTACACGCGGTCGGACTTTCCAACAACAAGCTCACATCCAACATTTTTGTGTGTACGCGGCATGAGGGTTATCACTCGGCTCGCTCCTGCTGTGATTTTACACAGTGGGTCCCGCTGATCCGATGTTCGCCGGGTACCAACAATCGTTCGGTACTCTGACAGAATGACAGTCTGCCTATGTAAATAAGGCAGACTGTCATTCCGTGAGTACAGAAGACATGTATCCTGGGTTCCTGTGAAGCAGGAACATCGATCCATGTCTTCAAGTAGTAAAAGCACCTCCCCCCCATAGATAGTAATCACACATATTTAACCCTTTGATCGCCCCTGATTTCAACCCCTTCCCAGCCAGTGTCATTAGTACAGTGACAGTGCATATTTTTAGCACTGATCTCTGTATTAGTGTCACTGGTCCACAAAAAGTGTCAAAAGTGTCAGTTAGAGTCCGATTTGTCCCCCCCCCCCCCCGCAATATCGCAGTCTGGCTATAAGTCGCTGATCGCCGCCATTACTAGTAAAAAAAAAAAAAATATCCCATAGTTTGTAGATGCTGAAACTTTTGTGCAAACCAATAATTCGACGCTTATTGGGATTTTTTTTTTCTAAAAATATGTAGCAGAATACATATTGGTCTAAACTGAGGAGATTAGATTTTTTTCCATTTTTTTACTGGATAAGTTTTATAGCATAAAGTAAAAAAATCTTTTTCTTTAAAAAATTGTTGGTCTTTCTTTGTTTGTAACGCAAAAAAAAAACAAAACGCAGAGGTGATCAAATACCACCAAGCGAAAGCTCTATTTCTGGGGATAAAAAAAGGACATACATTTTATTTGGGTACAGCGTCCCACGACCACGCAATTGTCAGTTAAAGCAACGCAGTGCCGTATCGCCAAAAAAAAAAGGGGGCTGGTCGGGGGGGGGGGGGGTAAATCCTTCTGGAGCTGAAGTGGTTAAAATGGTGAATTTTTTTACAAATCACATCAATGTTTCCCAAAACTGTAGCAAGGCGAAAATTTCCTTATTTCTTTAATCTGTAGTAAAAATATATTCTCCCAATCTTGGTACTAGAAAATAAATGAATGAGCGTTCCGTGTGCTGAGCTCCATGTAGTACAGGAGAGCTACAAAGTTAGAGCTGAAATCGGCTCCGCAAACCTAATAAAACAGCTCCACCTGGTGGTCACATCTGTAGGGTAATCAGAGGAGGCTTTGGTTCGCTGACCATCATTGGTGCTTCTTCAGGTCAAAAATGCAACGTGATTCGCCATATATAGTGCCTTTAAAAAGTATTCATACCCCTTGAAATTTTCCACATTTTGTCATGTTACAACCAAAAACGTAAATGTATTTTATTGGGATTTTATGTGATAGACCAACACAAAGTGGCACATAATTGTGAAAGGAAAATGATAAATGGTTTTCCAATTTTTTCTACAAATAAATATGTGAAAAGTGTGGGGGGGCATTTGTATTCAGCCCCCTTTACTCTGATACCCCTAACTAAAATCTAGTGGAACCAATTTCCTTCAGAAGTCACCTAATTAGTAAATAGAGTCCACCTGTGTATAATTTAATCTCAATATAAATACAGCTGTTCTGTGATGCCCTCAGGAGGTTTGTTAGAGAACCTTAGTGAACAAACAGCATCATGAAGGCCAAGGAACACACCAGACAGGTCAGGGATAAAGTTGTGGAGAAGTATAAAGCAGGGTTAGGTTATGGAAAAAATACCCCAAGCTTTGAACATTTCACGGAGCTCTGTTCAATCCATCATCGGAAAATGGAAAGAGTATGGCACAACTGCAAACCTACCAAGACATGGCCGTCCACCTAAACTGACCGGCCGGGCAAGGAGAGCATTCATCAGAGAAGCAGCCAAGAGGTCCATGGTAACTCTGGAGGAGCTGCAGAGATCCACAGCTCAGGTGGGAGAATCTGTCCACAGGACAACTATTAGTCGTGTTCTCCACAAATCTGACCTTTATGGAAGAGTGACAAGAAGAAAGACATTGGTGAAAGAAAGTCATAAGAAGTCCTGTTTGCAGTTTGTGAGAAGCCATGTGGGGGACACAGCAAACATGTGGAAGAAGGTGCTCTGGTCAGATGAGACCAACATTGAACTTTTTGGCCTAAAAGAAAAAGGCTATGTGTGGGGGGAAAACTAACACTGCACATAACCCTGAACATACCATCCCCACCGTGAAACATGGTGGTGGCAGCATCATGGTGTGGGGATGCTTTTCTTCAGCAGGGACAGGGAAGCTGGTCAGAGTTGATGGGAAGATGGATGGAGACAAATACAGGACAATCTTAGAAGAAAAGCTGTTAGAGTCTGCAAAAGACTTGAGACTGGGGCGGAGGTTCACCTTCCAGCAGGACAACGACCCAAAACATAAAGCCAGAGCTACAATGGAATGGTTTAGATCAAAGCATATTCATGTGTTAGAATGGCCCAGCCACAGTCCAGACCTAAATCACATTGAGAATCTGTGGCCAGACCTGAAAATTGCTGTTCACAGACGCTCTCCATCCAATCTGACAGAGCTTGAGATATTTTACAAAGAAGAATGGACAAAAATGTCCCTCTCTAGATGTGCAAAGCTGGTAGAGACATCCCCAAAAAGACTTGCAGCTGTAATTGCAGAGAAAGGAGGTTCTACAAAGTATTGACTCCGGGGGGCGCCATACAAATGTACCCCCCACACTTTTCACATATTTATTTGTATCATTTATCATTTTCCTTCCACTTCACAATTATGAGCCACTTTGTGTTGGTCTATCACATAAAATCCCAATAAAATACATTTACGTTTTTGGTTGTAACATGACAAAATGTGGAAAATTTCAAGGGGTGTGAATACTTTTTCAAGGCACTGTAGGAGTCACATGGGCAGAATTGCTCCTATATCATTCCAACTGACAATTTTTATGGAAGATTTGTGTAGCAAACATAAAACAAGAAAATTTACAAACCAGGAAAAACTGCACACTTAAATCTACAATATCCCGGATGTATCTGCTCTTTAACCACTTTCTGTCTGGGGTAAAATTTTTCACATGTTAAAAATCAGCATTTTTTGATAGAAAATTACTTGGGGTCCCCAAACATTATATATTTTCTGAAATCAGAGGCACCGGAGAAATAAATGGTGGCAGTTGCAGTTTTTTTTTTTCTTTTTTTATGTGGCTTGTTATTTGCTCAGCTGTGTATCAATTACATATTTTCAAAGAAAAATAAAACTGCAAAATTAATTGTAGTACACAAAACACAATATAATTTTTTTTTTTTGGGGGGGGGGGGGGCAAAGTATAAAAGATGATGTTGCATCGATGTGTTGAAGTTGCGCAAAAAATTACGATGCCTAAACTTTTTCATAGGTGACACTTTCAAAGCCTTTACAGGTTATCAGTTTAGAATTAACTATGAATTATGACCCCAGAACAGGGGTCTCCAAACTTCCTATACAAAGGACCAATTTACTGTCCTTCAGATTTTAGGGGAGCCGGGCTGTGGCCATCAGGAGTAGAAAAAGTCCTGACATCAGTTCAGGTAAACAATGCCCCATCATTGGTATCAGTAGGTGGAATAGTGCCCCATCATTGGTATCAGTGGGAGGAATAGTGCCCCATCATTGGTATCAGTGGAAGGAATAGTGCCCCATCATTGGTATCAGTGGGAGGAATAGTGCCCCATCATTGGCATCAGTGGGAGGAATAGTGCCCCATCATTGGTATCAGTGGAAGGAATAGTGCCCCATCATTGGTATCAGTGGGAGGAATAGTGCCCCATCATTGGTATCAGTGGGAGGAATAGTGCCCCATCATTGGCATCAGTGGGAGGAATAGTGTCCCATCATTGGTATCAGTGGGAGGAATAGTGCCCCATCATTGGTATCAGTGGGAGAAATAGTGCCCCATCATTGGTATCAGTGGGAGAAATAGTGCCCCATCATTGGTATTACTGGGAGGAATTGTGCCCCATCATTGGTATAAGTGGGAGGAATAGTGCCCCATCATTGGTATCAGTAGGTGGAATAGTGCCCCATCATTGGTATCCGTTGGAGGAATAGTGCCCCATCATTGGTATCAGTGGGAGGAATAGTGCCCCATCATTGCTATCAGTGGGAGGAATTGTGCCCCATCATTGGTATCAGTGGAAGGAATAGTGCCCCATCATTGGTATCAGTGGGAGGAATAGTGCCCCATCATTGGTATCAGTGGGAGGAATAGTGCCCCATCATTGGTATCAGTGGGAGGAATAGTGTCCCATCATTGGTATCAGTGGGAGGAATAGTGCCCCATCATTGGCATCAGTGGGAGGAATAGTGCCCCATCATTGGTATCAGTGGAAGGAATAGTGCCCCATCATTGGTATCAGTGGGAGGAATAGTGCCCCATCATTGGTATCAGTGGGAGGAATAGTGCCCCATCATTGGCATCAGTGGGAGGAATAGTGTCCCATCATTGGTATCAGTGGGAGGAATAGTGCCCCATCATTGGTATCAGTGGGAGAAATAGTGCCCCATCATTGGTATCAGTGGGAGAAATAGTGCCCCATCATTGGTATTACTGGGAGGAATTGTGCCCCATCATTGGTATAAGTGGGAGGAATAGTGCCCCATCATTGGTATCAGTAGGTGGAATAGTGCCCCATCATTGGTATCCGTTGGAGGAATAGTGCCCCATCATTGGTATCAGTGGGAGGAATAGTGCCCCATCATTGCTATCAGTGGGAGGAATTGTGCCCCATCATTGGTATCAGTGGAAGGAATAGTGCCCCATCATTGGTATCAGTGGGAGGAATAGTGCCCCATCATTGGTATCAGTGGGAGGAATAGTGCCCCATCATTGGTATCAGTGGGAGGAATAGTGTCCCATCATTGGTATCAGTGGGAGGAATAGTGCCCCATCATTGGTATCAGTGGGAGAAATAGTGCCCCATCATTGGTATCAGTGGGAGAAATAGTGCCCCATCATTGGTATCAGGGGGAGGAATAGTGCCCCATCATTGCTATCAGTGGGAGGAATTGTGCCCCATCATTGGTATCCGTTGGAGGAATAGTGCCCCATCATTGGTATCAGTGGGAGGAATAGTGCCCCATCATTGGTATCAGTGGGAGGAATAGTGCCCCATCATTGGTATCAGTGGGAGGAATAGTGCACCATCATTGGTATCAGTGGGAGAAATAGTGCCCCATCATTGGTATCAGTGGGAGAAATAGTGCCCCATCATTGGTATCAGGGGGAGGAATAGTGCCCCATCATTGGTGTCAGTGGGAGGAATAGTGCCCCATCATTGGTATCAGGGGGAGGAATAGTGCCCCATCATTGGTGTCAGTGGGAGGAATAGTGCCCCATCATTGGTATCAGTGGGAGGAATAGTGTCCCATCATTGGTATCAGTAGGAGGTATAGTGTCCCATCATTGGTATCAGTGGGAGGAATAGTGCCCCATCATTGGTATCAGTGGGAGGAATAGTGCCCCATCATTGGTATCAGTGGGAGGAATAGTGCCCCATCATTGGTATCAGTGGGAGGAATAGTGTCCCATCATTGGTATCAGTAGGAGGTATAGTGTCCCATCATTGGTATCAGTGGGAGGAATAGTGCCCCATCATTGGTATCAGTGGGAGGAATAGTGCCCCATCATTGGTATCAGTGGGAGGAATAGTGCCCCATCATTGGTATCAGTGGGAGGAATAGTGCCCCATCATTGGCATCAGTGGAAGGAATAGTGTCTCATCATTGGTATCAGTGGGAGGAATAGTGCCCCATCATTGGTATCAGTGGGAGGAATAGTGCCCCATCATTGGTATCAGTGGGAGGAATATTGTCTCATCATTGGTATTAGTGGGCAGAATTATGCTCATCTTGGTGTCATTGGGAGGATCTGTGCCCCTTTGTTGGTGTCAGTGAATGAAATAGTGCCCCAAGGACCAGATAAAATCAAGCAAAGGGCCGCATCCGGCCCCCAAGCCACAGTTTGGAGGCCACGGTCCTCGAATAATTGCTTGCACTCCGATATTCACAGCGATAACTCACATGTGTGGCAAAATCACTCTTTACATACGTGTGTGGAACCTACATATGAGTTTGTATTCCAGTGTATGGGGGGGGGGGGGGTGCTTTTATTTTATTTAATTATTTGTATGTTATTACAATTTATTTTTTTCTATATACTTTTATTGATTGATTGTTTTTATTTTATTGCTATTACATGGGGGCTAAGAATCTCAGTATCTGATAGCATGAACAGGTGAAAGTGACTCTTTATGAAGACATCAGGGGTCTATTAGATCCACAATGTCTTCCCTGCCCTCCATTGAGTCTTTGTATTCTGGCAGCGGGCAGCCTTCCCTTCCATCAGAATACACAGATCAGTGCTGCTGGCGATAGCTGGTGGCGCTGATCAATCGAGGAAAAGCCAACAGGCTGGTTGTACAGCAGTCGATCAGTAGATCATCTTCTCTACAACCATCTGCCCATGCATGGATCGAAATTTGGGCGCTTTGATCCATGTATGGCTGGTTTAACCCCATAGCGCCTTTTTTTTTTTTTTTTTTTACATAGACCCCTTGGCGTCGGGGCATTGAGTTGGCATAAATCATCTGCAATGGTGCAATAGTGGATCACATTTTTTGAGGAACCCTCAGGTTTCACAGAACCCCCGGATGAGGAATCAAGGTCACACCTGCTAAAAAATAATTTCTAAGTGCCAGACTTCTCTTTCATAGGGATTCACCGATATATCGGCTGCCGAAAAAATTATTGTCCGAAAATTGTGTTTTCTGCATTTTTGCCGATAGAAAAAAAAAAAAGGTTCTGGTAATGGCATGCTGCTTCCTATTGACTTCAATGCAAAATCATCTCCCATTGACTTCAATGCAAAATTGTGTTGCATTGATTTCAATGCAAAAAACGTCCCCTACTGACTTCAATGCAAAATCGCTTTCCATTGACTTCAATGCAAAAATGCCCCCTATTGACTTCAATGCAAAAATCACGTCCAATGGATTTCGATATGCAAGAACGCCCTCTATTGACTTCAATGCAAAAATCACGTCCCATTGATTTTGATGCAAAATCGCGTCCCACTGACTTTAGCGCAAAATTGCATCCCATTGACTTCAATGCAAAAACGCCAGCCACATTAATTAAATGTAGATTTAAAAAAAAAAAAGTGTCCATTTCAGTAAAGGTTTCGGTTTGTGCATCCTAAATTTTCGGTTTCAGTCCACAATTTTCATCTCGGTACACCACCAATATTGCTAGCAAAGCTTAAAGAGGAGGGCCAGTCAAAAAAAAAATTAAAAGTCAGCAGCTACAAATACTGCAGCTGCTGACTTTTAATAATCGGACACTTACCTGTCCCAGGGTCCAGCGATGCGGCGGGGGATCGAAGCCCCGCTCGTCTCCCCCTCCGTTCGGCGGCGCCGGCATTGCAACTGTGGGCGCCGGGCTGTGGCTTCACAACCTGGCACCCACTGCGCATGCGCGAGCGGCGCCGAGCGCCGTGATTGGCCGCTCAGTCACCTGGGACCTGTAATGGGTCCCAGATAAATTGACAGGAGGGAGGGAGCAGAGCGGAGCCCTTCCTGTGCTGAGGGGGAAGTGATGTCACCAGCCCAGGCACTGGAAGAGGCAGACTACGAGGGACCACCTAGCAACAGGCATTTAGAGGTGACTAAAAAAAAAAAAAAAATATCCAAATGTTTTTTCGTTTTTTTTTTTTTTTTTAGGATTTTTCATGTAGTTTTTTTTTTTGGGTGGAACCCCACTTTAAGTACAGTGACTCAGGGGAAGAAATATCAAAGTGTTTCATGACAGATTGGAACAATGTAGAAGTCACTGCTGGGTAATCAGTGGTGGAAAACCAACAATTTTGACGATTTCAGCATAAATCTCTGAGGAACAGGAAATGGGCAGACGTCAGAAGCTCCAGACGCCGGTCGGTGTCGGCTCCTACATTGAATTTGGCATAGACCCCATGACATTAGACTAAGCCCCGAAATTGCAAGTTGCCTGCCTGTTAAGGAAAACCACTACCTCCACTCCACTTGGAAGTTTTAAGCCTTTATGAAGAAGTTACAAAGTAAAAGTAAAGATTAGAAAGTAGAGTAATTAGTCCACATGGAGGTCCCTAGAAATGGCAGCAGCTTCTGAGGATCTGACCATCTGATCAACCCAGAGACGTTGAAGCTCCAAAACTGGACAGTTGCTATGTAGGATCATTCCAAACATAAACCATTTTACATATTAAAATCACACACTTAAGAAATCGCAGAAGCAGCAAATCATTAATTACAAGAGACATTCATTTCCTGTTATCAAGAAACACCTTATCAGCTTGACTGACCTCCAGAATCACAAATACCTCATTGTAGAACAGAGGCTTTAGCTGGCCAACAGATTCCCCTATCCAAACTAAACAGCGGAAATGAACGAATCTCCAACAAATATGAAGATCACTAGACTTCTGTATCTGAATACTAGGTCTGGGTCATTGACCTATAGAACTGAAGCCAGGTGATAACTGTAACAACCAGGAAACAAATAGCTTTAGCAGCTTAGCAAGGGCCACCCTCATACTTACCTTATGACAACTTCTCTTTAAAATGAATAGCTGACCAAAAAAACAAGCCACTTCAACCAACGGGTTCTCCTCAGCTCAAAACTATTATGACAGACAGACTATTGAAATATTTAGAAGGCCAACTTGGTGGTCAATCAAAGCAATAGAACTTTAGGAGAACTAGACCACCCTGTAGCCAATCTGATCGTTAGACCTTTAGCAGACCTAAACCAACCAGAAGCCAAAACGGACATTAGACCTTTTATGAGAACTAAATCAACTAAACCCTGAAACCATCCAGATTGTTAGACCATTAGCAGACCTAGACCACCAGTAGCCAATCAGAGCATTAGACCTTTAGCAGAACTGCACCAGCTTGTAACCAATCAGACTGTTAGACCCTTAGCAGACATAGACCAACCAGTATCCAGGGCTAGACCAAACTGGTGACCAACTGTTTAAAAATTAGATCAAACTGTATCTAATCAAATTGTTGGACCCTTAGCAGACCTAGACCAACCAGTAGCCAGGACTAGACCAAACTGGTGGCCAACTGTATAAAAATGAGATCAAACTGTATCCAATCAAATTGTCGGACCCTTAACAGACCTAGACCAACCAGTAGCCAGGACTAGACCAACCTGGTGGCCAACTGTATAAAAATGAGATCAAACTGTATCCAATCAAATTGTTGGACCCTTAGCAGACCTAGACCAACCAGTAGCCAGGACTAGACCAAACTGGTGGCCAACTGTATAAAAATGAGATCAAACTGTATCCAATCAAATTGTTGGACCCTTAGTAGACCTAGACCAACCAGTAGCCAGGACTAGACCAAACTGGTGACCAACTGTATAAAAATGAGATCAAACTGTATCCAATCAAATTGTCGGACCCTTAACAGACCTAGACCAACCAGTAGCCAGGACTAGACCAACCTGGTGGCCAACTGTATAAAAATGAGATCAAACTGTATCCAATCAAATTGTTGGACCCTTAGCAGACCTAGACCAACCAGTAGCCAGGACTAGACCAAACTGGTGACCAACTGTATAAAAATAAGATCAAACTGTAGTCAATCAAATTGTTAGACCCTTAGCAGATCTAGACCAACCAGTAGCCAAGACTAGACCAACCTGGTGGCCAACCAAAGCATTAGACCTTTAGCAGGACTTGACTAACTTGGTATCCAAGCAAAGCATTAGAGCTTTAGCAGGACTAGACTAACCAGTAGCCAATCAAATAACTCGACCTTTAGCAGAACCAGACCAACCTGTAGTTAATCAGACTGTTAGACCCTTAGCAGACGTATACCAATCAGTAGCTAGTCAGAGCATAATACTTTTTGCAAAACTAGCCCAACCTGTAGCCAATGAGATTGACAGAACCTTAGCAGACCAAAGCCAGTAGCCAATCAAAGTCATTAGACTTTAAGCAGAACTAGTCCAACCTGGAGGCCAATTGAAGCACTAGAGCTTTAACATGACTAGACGAACTTGGTAACCGATCAAAGAAATAGAATTTTAGCAGGACCAGACCAACCAGTAGCCAAGCAGATATTTAGACCTTTGGCATGGAATACAAGCAAAGCATTAGATCCTTAGCATGGCTATACCAACTTGGTAGCCAAACAAAGTATTAGTGCTTTAGAAGGACCCGACTAACCAGTAGTCAGTCAGATAATTAGACCTTTAGCAGAAGTAGACCAACCTGTAGCCAATCAGAGCATAAGACCTTTAGCAAAACTAGCCCAACCTGTAGCTAATGAGATTGATAGACCCTCAACAGACCTAATCCAGAAGTTGCCAGTAGCCAATCAGAGCATTAGACTTTTAGCAGAACTAGACCAACCTGGTGGCCAAAAAAAGCACTAGAGCTTTAGCATGACTAGACCAACTTGGTGACGAATCAAAGAATTAGAGCTTTATTAGGACCAGACCAACCGGTAGCCAATCGGATCATTAGACCTTTGACATGACTAGACCAATTTGGTAGCCAATCAAAGCATTCGACCTTTAGCAGGACCAGACCCACCTGTAGCTTTTCAGAGCAGTAGGCCCTAAAGAGGACTAGACCAACTTGTAACCAATCAGATCTTTAGGCTATGTGGGAAAATGATAGTCCATTTTCCTCTCGAGCTTGGTTCTATGGACTCTACAACAATATTACTACACAACTGCCTATTTCTGCAAAACTAAATAAATAAATGTATGTCTACTGTTGGAATTTCTCAGGTTGTCTGAGTGAGAAAAAAAAGGAGCATTTTTTTTTATTCTCTCTCCATGAGCAGATAAGACGGGTTAAGATATAAAATATGAACATTTTGTTTTGTGAGCCATTTTTTCTGCATTTCAAAGCCTTTTATGGCGGTGATATAATCGTCGGATAGACCAGGAACGCTGAAAGTTCTACAAATACCATAAAAAAAAAAAATACAAAGTGTATAAAAAGTACCCAAACAATAAAAGCTGAGATACGGCGTGGCGTGGAATTTGTTCCGCGTCTTATCGCTTTTGTATTTTCAGACAGTTTATGATAAAGGTGAGGAGCACTTTGAGGGAAAAAACATCCTTGTCTCTCTTTTCCTCCACACTGAGAATCACAGCTTCAAACTTCAAATGCAGACAAGGTTTTAGAACAGGAAGCAATAGTTTCACATAGAACAAAATATGCAGGGCTGGTGTTTATGATCTTTAGCATCCCCTAAAACTGTGTACATCCTTTGTTTATATTTCCATCCCTCCTCCCACAATGGTGAGTATAGTTTGTGTCTCTGCCCCTCCCACAATAGTGAGATTTCCCATCAGTAGTTTGTGTCTCTGCCCCTCCCACAAAAGTGAGATTTCCCATCAGTACTTTGTGTCTCTGCCCCTCCCACAATGGTGAGATTTCCTGCAGTAGTTTGTGTCTCTGCCCCTCCCACAATGGTGAGATTTCCCAACAGTAATTTGTGTCTCTGCCCCTCCCACAATGGTGAGATTTTCCAACAGTAGTTTGTGTCTCTGCCCCTCCCACAAAAGTGAGATTTCCCTGCAGTAGTTTGTGTCTCTGCCCCTCCCACAAAGGTGAGATTTCCTGACAGTAGTTTGTGTCTCTGCCCCTCCCACAAAGGTGAGATTTCTTCACCATAGTTTGTGTCTCTGCCCCTCCCACAATGGTGAGATTTTCCCACAGTAGTTTGTGTCTCTGCCCCTCCCACAAAGGTGAGATTTCTCCTCCATAGTTTGTGTCTCTGCCCCTCCCACTAAGGTGAGATTTCCCCATGGTAGTTTGTGTCTCTGCCCCTCCCACAAGGGTGAGATTTCCCCATATTAGTGTGTCTCTGCCCCTCCCACAAAGGTGAGATTCCCAACAGTAATTTGTATCTCTGCCCCTCCCACAAAAATGAGATTTCCCGACAGTAATTTGTGTTTCTGCCCCTCTTACAAAGGTGGGATTTCCTCATCATAATTTGTGTCTCTGCCCCTCCCACAAAGAGGAGATTTCCCAACAGTAGTTTGCGTCTCTGCCCCTCCCACAATAATGAGATTTGCCTGCAGTAGTTTGTGTCTCTGCCCCTCCCACAAAGGTGGGATTTCCCCATCATAGTTTGTGTCTCTGCCCCTCCCACAACGGTGAGATTTCCCAGCAGTAGTTTGTGTCTCTGCCCCACCACAATGATGAGATTCCCCAGCACTAGTTTGTGTCTCTGCCCCTCCCATAAGGGTGAGATTTCCCCATCATAGTTTGTGTCTCTGTCCCTCCCATAAGGGTGAGATTTCCCCATCATAGTTTGTGTCTCTGCCCCTCCCACAACGGTGAGATTTCCCAGCAGTAGTTTGTGTCTCTGCCCCTCCCATAAGGGTGAGATTTCCCCATCATAGTTTGTGTCTCTGTCCCTCCCATAAGGGTGAGATTTCCCCATCATAGTTTGTGTCTCTGTCCCTCCCATAAGGGTGAGATTTCCCCATCATAGTTTGTGTCTCTGCCCCTCCCACAACGGTGAGATTTCCCAGCAGTAGTTTGTGTCTCTGCCCCACCACAATGATGAGATTCCCCAGCACTAGTTTGTGTCTCTGCCCCTCCCATAAGGGTGAGATTTCCCCATCATAGTTTGTGTCTCTGTCCCTCCCACAATGATGAGATTTCCCAACAGTAATTTGTGTCTCTGCCCCTCCCACAAAAGTGAGATTTCCCTGCAGTAGTTTGTGTCTCTGCCCCTCCCACAAAAGTGAGATTTCCCTGCAGTAGTTTGTGTCTCTGCCCCTCCCACAATGGTGAGATTTCCTGCAGTAGTTTGTGTCTCTGCCCCTCCCACAATGGTGAGATTTTCCAACAGTAGTTTGTGTCTCTGCCCCTCCCACAAAAGTGAGATTTCCCTGCAGTAGTTTGTGTCTCTGCCCCTCCCACAATGGTGAGATTTCCCAACAGTAATTTGTGTCTCTGCCCCTCCCACAATGGTGAGATTTTCCAACAGTAGTTTGTGTCTCTGCCCCTCCCACAAAAGTGAGATTTCCCTGCAGTAGTTTGTGTCTCTGCCCCTCCCACAATGGTGAGATTTCCCTGCAGTAGTTTGTGTCTCTGCCCCTCCCACAATGGTGAGATTTCCTGCAGTAGTTTGTGTCTCTGCCCCTCCCACAATAGTGAGATTTCCTGCAGTAGTTTGTGTCTCTGCCCCTCCCACAAGGGTGAGATTTCCTCATAGTACTTTGTGTCTCTGCCCCTCCCACAATGGTGACACTTGGACCTGTAAGGCACATGTGTGATCCTCTTCAGACTCCTGACATTGTCCTGGACATATCCTCCCGGAGAAGAGCGGCGCTCTGTACAGGAACAATGTATCTCCTCCGGTAATCCGCGCTTATTAAGTCAACCATTAAAAATAGAAAACACGGACGGCGGCGAGAAGCTGCAGTTTTTATAATTCCGCTCTCTTACCTTGTTTTCGGATTCTTCGGAAAGTCTTCCCGTCGGAAAGCCGTGAAAACCTTGGCGTCTCGGGAGCCGGTTTTATAAACTCGTCCTGGGCAGTCTTTTCTCGCACTTTCCTCGCTAATTGCGGTCGATTTCTGGGATTCCGGAAAAGAGCCGCCTGTATCCTCCCCGGCCGCTGCCCCTTGTCTGTTATCAAATCCATTTTATCTTCCCCTCCTAAGAGGAAACTCTTAAGAGATGCTTTTCCTTTGAACTTCCTGCGGCTTTTCGCATAAATAATAAATAAAAGTCCGACACCTCCGCTGATTGTTGGCGACCCACCAAGTGAAAACGTTTCCCGGGTTGAACCCTGATGAAAAGTGACTCACACGGGAAAAGCGATCGCTCTTCTTTTATAATGAGCCGGAATTTGGACAAGACTGAATTTTAATCGGCTTTTAGTTTCTGCAGGTACATTCATGTTCCCGTACGTTCTTCTTTGTTGTATCGTGCGTGGTTTTTTTTCGTTTTTATTTTTGTTTTGTTTTTTTGCCTTAAGCACTTCCCGCCTGGCTTATAGCTAAATGACAGCCGGGAAGTGGTTCAGTTATCCTGATTGGGCGTCATATGGCATCCAACAGGATTGCACGCCAGCGTGCATGCACGCAGTGGTGTGCGCGCACGCGCAGGGGCATGCGCGCAGCGCGGCGATTGGTGGTGTGGTGTGTCAGTCTGACACACTGCATCTCTGATCTTGGTACAGAGCCTCTGAGGTAGGCTCTTTACCATGTGATCAGCCGTGTCCAATCACATCTGATCACAGTGCAAATAGGAAGAGACGTTTATCGGCTTTTCTTCCACTCGCACTGACAGACGCGAGTAGAGGAGAGCTGATCGGCGGTTCTCCTGACAAGGGGGGGCGGGTCTTCGCTAGACATGTGCAATTTGCTTAGTTTCAAATTCGTTTTTTAACTAATTTCAACAATACTTGAATGAACGAAAACCCGTTTAACGAATTTTTACGAATATTATATATTCTTTTTTTTCTCTCTTTCTTGTCAAAGTCTAGTCATTTTTTTTTTCTTGTTTAACCACTTAAGGACCAGCCTCGTTTTGGATTTTAGGTGTTTACATGTTTAAAACAGGTTTTTCTGCTAGAAAATTACTTAGAACCCCCAAACATTATATATGGTTTTTCTTCTAACACCCTAGAGAATACAATGGCGGTCATTGCAATACTTTTTTTTGCACCGTATTTGCGCAGCGGTCTTATAAGCGCACTTTTTTTGGAAAAAATTCACTTTTTTGAATAAAAAAATAAAACAACAGTAAAGTTATCCCAATTTTTTTTTAAATGGTGAAATATAATGTTACGCCAAGTAAATTGATACCCAACATGTCATGCTTGAAAATTGCGCCCGCTCGTGGAATGGCGTCAAACTTTTACCCTCAAAAATCTCCATAGGCGACGTTTAAAAAATTCTACAGGTTGCATATTTTGCGCTACAGAGGAGGTCTAGGGCTAGAATTATTGCTCTCGCTCTACCGGTCGCGGTGATACCTCACATGTGTGGTTTTCATATGCGGGCGCTACTCGCGTATGCGTTCGCTTCTGCGCGCGAGCTCGTCGGGACAGGGGGGTTTTAAAAATTTTTTTTTCATTTTTATTATTTATTTTACAATATTTTTTTTATTTTTACACTGTTTAAAAAAAAAAAAAAATTGTGTCACTTTTATTCCTATCACAAGGAATGTAAACATCCCTTGTAATAGAAAAAAGCATGACAGGTCCTCTTAAATATGAGATCTGGGGGGTCAAAAAGACCTCAGATCTCATATTTACACTAAAATGCAATAAAAAAAAAATAAATAAAAAAAAAGTCATTTAGAAAAATGACATTTGAAAAAATATGCCTTTAAGAGGCGTGGACAGAAGTGACGTTTTGACGTCGCTTCCGCCCAGCAGTGTCATGGAAACGAGTGAGCGCCATCTTGGCCTCACTCGTCTCCAGACAAACCACTGAGCAGGAGGCGATCGCCTCCACCGCTACCGACGGCTCCGGTAAGCGGCGGAGGGCACCGGATCGCGGCGGGAGGGGGGGGGCCCCCTCTCCCGCCACCGATAAAAGTGATCTCGAGGCGAATCCGCCGCAGGGACCACTTTTATCTGAAAACCGGCCGCCGCACGAAAACGGGGATACCGGGGTTATGGCAGCTAAGCCTCGGTTCACACCAGAGGCGGCACGACTTGCAGGTCGCCTCACCGAGGCGACCTGCACACGACTGCCGGGGCGACTTGCAAGACGACTTCTGTATAGAAGTCTATGCAAGTCGCCCCCAAAGTAGTACAGGAACCTTTCTTCTAAGTCGGAGCGACTTGCGTCGCTCCGATTAGAACGGTTCCATTGTACAGAACGGGAGGCGACTTGTCAGGCGGCTAGGTCGCCTGACAAGTCGCCCCCGTGTGAACCGAGCCTAACTGCTGCCATAACAACGATATCCCCGTTCAAAATTAGGATGTACATAGTCGTGCGGTGGTCGGGAAGTGGTTAAATGCATTTCAGTCCATTTTTAATGCATTTTGAACACGTTCTGGTGTGATTTTTACCCTCTTTTTTTCTAAGTTTCCTTTTTTTGCTTTAAAGCACTCCAGTGCATTGTTCCTTTTTTTTAATGCAATCCAGTGACGTTTTGATGCATTTTGAACACATTCCAGAGCAAGTTTTTTTTTTTCTAAGTTTCCTTTTTTGCTTTAATGCCCTCCAGTGTGTTGCATTTTTTTTTTTTGCCAAAGTTTCCCAGTTTTCTTTTCTTTTCTTTTTTTTGCTTTAATGCTCTGTGGTGCATTCTTATGTGTTTTTAAGGGTTTTTTAATGCGTTCCAGTGCTTTTTTCTCTTTTTTTTGCCGAAGTCTAGTCATTTCTTTTTGTTGTTTAAATGCATTCCAGTGCATTTTTGATGCATTTTGAACGCATTCCGGTGTGATTTTTACCCTCTTTTTTTCCCATGTTTCCTTTTTTGCTTTATTGCACTCCAGTGTGTTGTTTTTTTTTTTTTTTTTCAAAATGTCCCGGTTATTCCTCCTTTTTTTTTTTTTTCGTGTGTGGGGGGGGGGGGGGTGTGATGTTTGCTTTAATGCGCTGTGGTGCGTTTTTATGTGTTTTTTAATGCGTGCGTCCAGTTGCGATTTCTACCCTCTTTTTTTCTAATTTACCTTTTTTGCTTTAAAGCACTAAAGCACTCCAGTGCATTATTCCTTTATTTTATTTTTTGCCAGTTTCCCATTTATTTATTTTCTTTTTTTTTTTTTTGCTTTAATGCACTGCGGTGCGTTTTTATGTGTTTTTTTATGTGGGTTTCCTTATTTTTTTTATTTTCTGTTTAATTCGTTCCAATAATCAGGTGAATGCCACCAAGGTAGAACAAGGGGGTATTGTATCGTTAATAGGTACCATCATCCTTTGAATGTATATAGCAGTATTGGGTTGAAAGAGAGGGCAGCTAGGACCTCTCCAATTGAGTCCTACCTCTTTCAGAAAAAGGAATTTGGGACTGTTGCGGTTACCACAGGGATATGGACAAAAATATATATAAAATCTTTTAGTTTATTAAAGAGTAAGACATTAAAAAGTCCAAATAAGGACACAATTATAAGTGAACAATGACATAATACACAAAAAAATGTTTACAGCAATGTTGACAAAGGAATTTGTGTTAATAATGCCCACACAGGTAAATGAAGGCAGGTTATCTAGTACTTGCGGACGTGACCTCTACAGTTTCGCGGTCAAGCCGCTTCTTCGGGAGGCGTCTTAGTACATTTTCTACAGAATAAAAAAATCAACATTACAAAAAATAACTACATATTTAAGTGAAAGATGTAGAGAAGTAAAAACATATCAAATATTGACATTGGAGAGAGTAATGATAGGTTAATGTTGCACTCACCAACCTTGGCCCACAAAGGGCTAGAGCGGACACTGTGAGACGCCCACAAACGGGCGTTCCCCCCCGGGGGCCGGCAAGGGGGGCACTTAGGATATACTATTATAAAATAAAAGAATAAATGTTGTAAACTAGGAGTTCTTAAATAAAAGAACCACCTCAGTGCATGAAGTGAAAATAAATGTGGTGGGAAAGAAGGGGGGGGGGGGAGAGACAGGGGGAAAAAAAAGAAAAAGTGGAACAAGAAGGGAGGAGAAGGAGGGCTAGAGTAATGGGACTGGGGAAAGAAGGGGGGGGGGGGGACAGAGAAGGGGGGGAAGGGAAGAGAAGGTATGTGTGGGAGGGAAAGAGAAGAAAGGGGAGGGAAGGGGAAAAGGAGAGGAGGGGGAGGGGAAAGGAAAACAAGAGGGGGGGGGGGGTGGAGCACACACGGGGGAAAGGAAGAAAAGAGGGGAGAAAGGGGGAAAGGAAGGGGGAGGGGGGGGGAGAAAACGGGGGGAAGAGAAAGGGGGAAAAAGGAAGAGGGAGGGAAAGGGGGGGACAGAAAAAGAAAAGGGGGGGGAGGAAGGGAAAGAAGGGAGGGAAGCAAGAAAGGGGGGGAGGGGAAAGGAGGGGGGGGCTAAGGGGATAATGGGAGGGGAGACAAGAAGAGCCAAACAAGGGGAACCCACCACATTAATGAAGATAGTATTCATGAGGAAGCTTGGGGGGGTATGTACCACCGTTGCTGTGATGTTAAAATTTTTAACAGCTCGATGGCTATCCACACCCAGAGGACATGATAGGGAAACAGAAGCCGCTTTAACCAGGCATCTAAGCCATCACAGGAAGCCTTTAAGGATAAACATATGGCATTATATTTGTGTCATAGTTTGCTGAAGGATTCAAAAAAGGAAGAAATGCTTCCAAGTGTATAGAAAAGTGTAGCTGAGTAAAGATATAGCGGGGGTATATCCTAAGTGCCCCCCTTGCCGGCCCCCGGGGGAACGCCCGTTGTGGGCGTCTCACAGTGTCGCTCTAGCCCTTTGTGGGCCAAGGTTGGTGAGTGCAACATTAACCTATCATTACTCTCTCCAATGTCAATATTTGATATGTTTTTACTTCTCTACATCTTTCACTTAAATATGTAGTTATTTTTTGTAATGTTGATTTTTTTATTCTGTAGAAAATGTACTAAGACGCCTCCTGAAGAAGCGGCGTGACCGCGAAACTGTAGAGGTCACGTCCGCAAGTACTAGATAACCTGCCTTCATTTACCTGTGTGGGCATTATTAACACAAATTCCTTTGTCAACATTGCTGTAAACATTTTTTTGTGTATTATGTCATTGTTCACTTATACTTGTGTCCTTATTTGGACTTTTTAATGTCTTACTTTTTAATAAACTAAAAGATTTTATATATATTTTTGTCCATATCCCTGTGGTACCGCAACAGTCCCAAATTCCTTTTTCTGAAAGAGGTAGGACTCAATTGGAGAGGTCCTAGCTGCCCTCTCTTTCAACCCAATACTGCTAATTCGTTCCAATGCATTTTTGATTGCAGATGAATGGAATCTCCGGCCATTTGTTTGCAAACAAGTAAGGCTCCATTCGCACCTGTGCATTCTGAAACATGGCCGGAAGTGCCGCGATTCTGGCCGTGATTCTGAATCATGGCAAAATGCGCAATGCGTATGCAATGCCATTGTTTCTCAATGGCACCCCAAACGCAGTGACATCTTGGCGCCATTGTCGCACGACAGATAGTGCCAAAATAATGCAAACAAAAATCGCGAGATGCATGTCGCCCCAAAAGAACTTGTTTTTGGGGGCGATACGCGTCCCGCAATTTTTTCTTCTCGCAATTTTGACGTGATTTGTCATTGCGTCAATCGCAGCAAAATCTCACTGCGTTTAGTGTGCCATTGAGAAATATTGGAATTCGCAAACATGTCATGAGTTTTGCCGCGATTCTGAAACGCGGGCAGAATTGCGTCGATTCCGTCCGCGGTTCAGAACACTCAGGTGGGAAGGGAGCCTTACTGTTTGCAAACAAATGGCCAGAGATTACATTCTTCTATACCAGACTCTTATCCTAGATGAAGGTTTGGTATAGATGTTAATAAGGGACCCCCCCCCCCAAAAAAAAGGCATGGTGCTCACCCTAAAAATACATGCCGGAACCTTATTCTTGAGGAGGGTCTTGTATGGCTGTCAAGGGGGACCCCACAAAAACAAAAAGGGGTCTCCCCCAAAATTCTATACCAGACCCTTCAAGGGTCTGGAAGACACCTAGAAACCCCCTACAAAAGTTGATGGGGCTTCTAGGTCCTGGCTCCATCCCCTAAGAGGGGTAAATAGTACCCTATCCCTTATTTATTCACAAAAAAACGTAAATAGTAAATAAAAAAGTCCAATTTGAAAAAAAAAAGGAAAAAAAGTCTCATGATTTAATCCATCATAACCACCGGCGTCCATTTCTGAATGCCCAAGGGGCAGGAAGGATCGGGAATCATGTGACCCCCCGGGCCCCGCCTAGGGTTGCCACATCATCCCTTTAATCCAGGACACATATTAATTACACAGGTTGAGGCTAATTTAATGCATATAAGGCACCGAGTTTAATTACCACCTTAATCTGCCACAGAACCCATGTAATTAATATGTGTCCTGGATTAAAGGGATGATGTGGCAACCCTAGGCCCGCCACAGTGGTCACATGATCGGAAGCCGGTCCCACTGGTTACCAATCGGTAGCCTGGACCCGAGTACTGTATGCCACAGCTCAGTCTTTGTTTGCCGCATATGTGCGGCATGTGGATGTTAAAGCCCACCCTTTTTTTCCGCTGCACTTATGTGTTGGGTGGTCGTAGAGGGGATAATCACTTCATCAATTGATGCAGATCCTCATCAATCATGATGAACTACTCCTTCCAAGTCGCTGAAAAAAAAAACAACGCCACCCAATGGATACGTACGATTCCTCCGTTACTCGCCACTAACAACCACGCTGGTCCCCGCCGCTCAATGTAAAGGAAGGGCCAGGGGTATACTTTGTGATGTCATTCACCAAATATGGTCATGAGGCCCCTAATTGGGCAATGACATCAGCCACTTATCCTCCACCCTGGGGATTCTCAGCCGTAAATGAATAGGGGCAGGCGATGTCCCTGGTTGCTAAGGACAGGGCAGTTACTGGCTCCTACTGCTTCCTTAACAACCATTGACAGCAGAAGAAGAAGCTGTCAGGTACAGTAGCCATAGAAAACCTTCTACTATATATGACTTATACAGGTGAATCTTATATAATTATAATATCATCAAAAAGTAAATTTATTTCAGTA
Organism: Aquarana catesbeiana; assembly: GCF_042186555.1. Classification (NCBI taxonomy): domain Eukaryota; kingdom Metazoa; phylum Chordata; class Amphibia; order Anura; family Ranidae; genus Aquarana; species Aquarana catesbeiana. The sequence continues at coordinate 14,202,623 of NC_133332.1, forward strand.
ATGCAATTCAAAATATGAAACTTATATATTTTATATAGATGCGATACACACAGAGTGATATATTTCAAGCATTTCTTTCTTTTAATTTTGATGTTTATGGCTTACAGCTAGTGAAAACCCAATATTCAGTATCTCAGAAAATTAGAATATTACAAAAGACCAATAAAATACTTGGTGGGGGATCCTTTTTCATGAGTTACGGCATCAATGCGGCGTGGCATGGAGGGGATCAGCCTGTGGCACTGCTGAGGGGTTATGGAAGCCCAGGTTACTTTGATAGCAGCCTTCAGCTTGTCTGCATTGTTGGGTCTGGTGTTGCCACCTGTACGGTTTTCTACCGGACATTCCGGTTTTTGAATGATGTGTTCGGGTTTACTTCTGCCCCAGCCCCGGACACATCCTTTACATGGACTGCACCGAGAGTGACATGTCTCCCCTCTCCCTGACAGCAGCTTGGTTCAGCGGAGTGTCAGTGAATCAAAGCTCCTCCCCTCCTCCTCCTTCTCTGTTCTGTATACACACTAGGAGGAGCGGGGAGCAGGGAGAAGCTGATATCAGGTCTGTAGAAAGTTTTTATTATGCTCTGTAGATGGAGGAGGGAGGGGGAGAGAGCGGCTGGAAAGGAGGACAAGGAAGAAAATATGTGGTGTGATCGAGGGGTTAGGAGGATATGTGCTGGGGGGAGGGGGGCTTTAGCAGGGGGAAGACAATGCTAGAAGTGTGGATTGGATTTGAAATCTGACAACCTCTCCTTTCACTATCTCTCTTCCTTCCCAAAGGACCCCTCCAGCACATATCCTAACCATCCCCCTTGCACTGGCCCTTTTCTCTCACAAAGCCCCCCCCCCCCCAGCACATATTTGACCCCCCCAAGCACCCCCAGCACATATGGGCACAGGCTGCATATGATGAGCACAGTGGCTGCATATGATGGGGCACAGTGGCTGTATGATTGGCACAGAGGCTGCATATGATGGGCACAGAGGCTGCATATGATAGGCACAGTGGCTGTATGATTGGCACAGAGGCTGCATATGATGGGCACAGTGGCTGTATGATGGGCACAGAGGCTGCATATGATGGGTATAGAGGCTGTATGATTGGCACAGAGGCTGCATATGATGGGCACAGTGGCTTTATGATGGGCACAGAGGCTGCATATGATGGGCATAGAGGCTGCATATGATAGGCATAGAGGCTGTATGATGGGCACAGAGGCTGCATATGATGGGCACAGTGGCTGTATGATGGGCACAGAGGCTGCATATGATGGGCATAGAGGCTGTATGATTGGCACAGAGGCTGCATATGATGGGCACAGAGGCTGCATATGATGGGCATAGAGGCTGTATGATGGGCACAGAGGCTGCATATGATGGGCACAGTGGCTGCATATGATGGGCACAGTGGCTGTATGATTGGCACAGAGGCCGTATGATGGGCACAGGCTGCATGTGATGGGCACAGAGGCTGCATATGATGGGCACATCGGCTGCATATGATGGGTACGGTGGCTGCATTTGACGGGGTACAGTGGCTGCATTTTATAGGGCACAGTGAGGCTGCAATTGATGATTTTTTTTCCCAGAATTTTTCAGTCTGTTTGCCCCCCCCAAAAAAAAAATTTTGAGCACCAGCCACCACTGCCCCCCAGCACATATCTAACTCTCCCCACCCCCCTGCTAGCAATAGCCCTCTCCCCAGGACATATCTGACCCCTGTATTTCGTGCAGAACACTCAAAAGTGTCCCAGGTCTTTTACAATCTTATAGCATATACCCCCCCCAAAAAATGCCACCGCTAAAGTGTTCGGGTTTGGCTTGAGGAAAAGGTGGCAACCCTATTTGGGTCTGGTGTCTCATCTTCCTCTTGACAATACCCCACAGATTCTCTATGGGGGTTTAGGTCGGGCAAGTTTGCTGGCCAATCAAGCACAGTGATATCACGGTCATTAAACCAGGTATTGGTACTTTTGGAAGTGTCGGCAGGTGCCAAGTCGTGCTGGAAAATGAAATCAGCATCTCCATAAAGCTGGTCAGCAGAGGGAAGCATGAAGAGCTCTAGAATCTCCTGGTAGAGGGCTGCGCTGACTTTGGACTTGATAAAACACAGAGGACCAACACCAGCAGATGACATGTCTCCCCAAATCATCACTGACTGTGGAAACTTCACACTGGACCTCATGCAACTTGGATTCTGTGCCTCTCCACTTTTCCTCCAGACTCTAGGACCTTCATCTCCAAATAAAATGCGAAATGGTCCACAGTCCAAGATGATTTGGGGAGCCGTGTCATCTGCTGGTGTTGGTCCTCTGTGTTTTATCAAGTCCAAAGTCAGAGGAGCCCTCTACCAGGAGATTCTAGAGCACTTCATGCTTCCCTCTGCTGACCAGCTTTATGGAGATGCTGATTTCATTTTCCAGCAGGACTTGGCACCTGTCCCACACTGCCAAAAAGTGGCCAATATCTGGTCACATGATCATGTATCACTGTGCTTGATTGGCCAGAAAACTCGCCTGACCTAAACCCCATGGAGAATCTGTGGGGTATTGTCAAGAGGAAGATGAGACACCAGACCCAACAATGCAGACAAGATGAAGGCCGCTATCAAAGCAACCTGGACTTCCATAACACCTCAGCTGTGCCACAGGCTGATCACCTCCATGCCACGCCATTGATGCCGTAATTCATGCAAAAGGATCCCCGATGAGTTTCACTTTTTGAATTGAATTACTGAAATAAATTCACTTTTTGAGGATATTCTAATTTTACGAGAGGCACCTGTATGAGAGCTAAAATGAACAAACACCTGAACAAGCAAAGGCTCCATTCACACCTGAGCGATCTGCGGCGATCGTTTTTTTTTTTTTTTTAGCTTTGTTTTATTAGTTGAGCCTTTTTGGAGCGGCACCATTGATTTGAATGGGCCTCCCTCCGCTCCAAAAGAAGCTAATTTACCAAATCTTGGCATAGAGCCAGAAGCGTTTGCACGTTGAGATTTTTTTGCCGCGACGGTAGCGCGATTTGTCGCTCGACAATCGCAGCAGAAAATCGCCCCCAGCGTTTGGGGTGGCATTAAGAAATAAAATGGCATCGCAAACGCGTTCCGCATTTTACTGCGATTCTGGAATTGTTGGCGGAATCGTGACAATTCCGCCCCCGTGATCCGGGACGCTCAGGGGTGAATGGAGTCTCAGGGTTCGGATGATGCTCATACTGCTCCAGAGCCCTCACCCCTGATGCAAGCAGTGGGCGGGCTCTTGGGAGGAGTTATGCAAATATCAAAATGCCTTGATGGGTGAATATTAATCTGGAGGAGTGAGCGGTCCTAGGCAGGCTTCATTTGCACGCAGACCACACTAGGTAACGCAGACATGCGTTGCTGAGCCTCCATGTTTGAGGAAACTGAAATCCAATGAGTGAAAGGGGGCAGGCCAGAGACAGGCTGGGTAGGGAAGGGCTAGATGATGCTGGACGTCCTCCAGCCAGGAAATGAGGCGGGCTCTATCTGATAGACATGTGCAATTCGTTTAGTTCCGAATGAGATTTTCGTCAAAATTCTGCATATTCGTTAATTCGGAAACATCCAAGTTAACAAAAGACCGTTTAACTAATTTTTTCGATTTTTTTCTAGAAGTACGAAAATTTCAAAGAATGAAAATCCGAAAATTCGAAAGAACCAAAATCCGAAAATTTGAAAATCCGAAAATGAGAACCAAAATCCGAAAATTCGAAAATCCAAAAATGAGAACGAAAATCCGTAACTTCAAAAATCCTAAAGAACAAAAAACATTTAGATAATTTCTATTATTAAAATATTATGTTTATTAACCATTATTATAGTTTTTTATTATTATTATTCTTTAATAATAAATAATAAGAATAAAAACTATAATAATAGTTATAAACTATTAAATTATAGGTATTGGAATTTCCTTTGAAATTTGGCTGTTGGTGAACGTAACGAATACGAATTTATCCGAAGTTACGAATTATCCGAAATAACGAATGCCGCATCTAAATGGTTGGAACCGTAACAAGTTAATAATAATAAATAAAAATAATAATATTAATAAAAACTATAATAATAGTTATAAACTATTAAATTATAGGTATTGAAATTTCCTTTCAAATTTGGCTGTTGGTGAACGTAAGGAATACGAATTTATCCGAAGTTATTAATTATGCGAAATAACGAATGCCGCATCTAAACTAATGGAAACTAATGAATTAATAATAATAAATAATAAAAACTATAATAATAGTTATAAACTATTAAATTATAGGTATTGAAATTTCCTTTCAAATTTGGCTGTTAGTGAATGTAAGGAATAAGAATTTATCCGAAGTTATGAATTATCCGGCATCCGTTATTTCGGATAATGTGTAACTTTGGATAAATTCGTATTCGTTGCGTTCACAAACAGCCAAATTTAAAAGGGAATTCCATTACCTATAATTTAATAATTTATAACTATTATTATAGTTTTTATTATTATTATTAGTTTTATTATTATTAATTTGATACATTCCCTTTGTTTAAATGCGGCATTTGCTTTTTTGGATAATTCGTAATTTTGGATAAATTCGTATTCGTTACGTTCACCAACAGACACATTTGAAAGGATATTTCAATACCTATAATTTAATAATTTATAACTATTATTATATTAATTATTATTAATAATATTATTTATTATTGATAATAAATAATAATAATAATAATAATAAACTACAATAGTGTTTAATAAACTTAATATTTTAATTGAAGAAATAGAAATCATCCGAATGTTTTTTGTTCTTTCGGGTTTTTGAATTTTTGGATTTTCGCTCTCATTTTTCGGATTTTCGTTCTTTCTGGTTTTTGTTCTTATTTTCGGATTTTCGTTCTGATTTTCAGAGTTTTTTTTTAATTCTCGGATTTTCTGAATATTCTGATGTTTGAATTTCGGATTTACGTTCTTTTGAATTTTCGGATATTCAAATTTCAGATTTTCGATCTTTCAAATTTTCGTACTTTCTAATTATTTTGAATCATCGAAAATAACGAATACCACTTCTAAACGAATGGAACATAAGAATTCGAATTTATCCAAAGTTAAAATTTATTCAAAGTAACGAATATCGATCGATCATAACGAATGATCCGAAAAAAGAAAAAAAAAAGGAATGAAACGAAAACAAAAAAAAATCAAATTTTTCCGGCAGTGCACATGTCTACTATCTGACTTGCTGCGGCTTCTAATGCACATTGTGAGAAGCTCGCAGTGTTCAGCGAAATCAGGGGAAGCCATTTCAGTGCAGGAGGGTTCGACTTTAATAGAAATGTTCAGCTTTTTTTTTTCTTTCTTTTTTTTCTTTTTTTTTTTTTTTTTACTCACCGTTTACTTAATAAAGTGAAAAACCAATAATCACATTTAACTTGTCAAGACAATTGTTTCACGCTTGCAGCAAAGTGAGACGATACTTCGCGGCTTATCCGAGGACCGCGCTGAGGAATGACAAATGTCACTTTTGCGAGGCGACGCGGCGGGAAGATCCGGCGCTATTCCCTGCAGCTGAAGAATACGTTTCTCAATCAATAAACATCGTATTGAAATTTAAAACTAAGAGTTCTTTTATTGACTTGGCGGCCCTGACCCGGGTGGGAGGCGATCGATGTCGCCATCGGCGTTCTCTATGAGGCAGCAGAAGGCGAAAGCGGACGCGATGTGGCTCTCTATCCGTGCGTTTACCCTTTTTTATTGATTCTGTATTAAATAGAGAAAAATTGATGGCAAAGAAACTTTTTTTTTATGTTATGTGCGCGGCGGAGGCCGTTGTCGGAGAATACAATGCGGAGCTTTCCTAGAATGTCATTCGCTCTCCATAAAGGAGGCTGTGTACCTACCTGTGTGTACCTACCATTGTGACGGCGTCCAAAGAGAGCCAGTATTTTCATTGAATGCTTCATTCTGTTATTGCAGTCATTTCTCTGTTTATATTTTCATATAAAGCTTCGTAGAAGTGCCCCCTAGTGGTTGCTGCACATACGACAGTGCAATCAGCATCCTCACTGAATAACCGATGAAATGTAGCTCAAGGATTTAGGACGCCTACAGAGGCATATTCGTTTTTGGGTAGACGAGTGCAGAACGAAAAAATTTGTTTTGTTTTGATTCTTTAATTAGATAAATTTGTTTAGTTAAATTTGTTTCATTCGTTTGTGCATCGATTTGAAAAGTTTTCAAATTCGAAAATTTTTCAACTTCGTATTGTTTTCCAATTTGAACAGGCCTCACCAAGAAGTTGAGGGCACGTGCTTAGCATCATATTGTCTTTGGGAAATAGACATATGACTGCTGCCAGCATTGCTGCAGAGGTTGAAGGGGTGGGGGGGTCAGCCTGTCAGAACTCAGACCATACGCCACACACTGCATCAAATTGGTCTGCATGGCTGTCGTCCCAGAAGGAAGCCTCTTCTAAAGATGATGCACAAGAAAGTTTGCTAAAGACAAGCAGACTAAGGACATGGATTACTGGAACCATGTCCTGTGGTCTGATGAGACCAAGATAAACTTATTTGGTTCAGATGGTGTCAGGCGTGTGTGGGGGCAACCAGGTGAGGAGTACAAAGACAAGTGTGTCTTGTCTACAGTCAAGCATGGTGGTGGGAGTGTCATGGTCTGGGGCTGCATGAGTGCTGCCGGCACTGGGGAGCTACAGTTCATTGAGGGAACCATGAATGCCAACATGTACTGTGACATACTGAAGCAGAGCATGATCCCCTCCCTTCAGAGACTGGGCCGCAGGGCAGTATTCCAACATGATAACGACCCCAAACACACCTCCAAGACCACCACTGCCTTGCTAAAGAAGCTGAGGGTAAAGGTGATGGACTGGCCAAGCATGTCTCCAGACCTAAACCCTATTGGGCATCCTCAAATGGAAGGTGGAGGAGTGCAAGGTCTCTAACATCCACCAGCTCTGTGATGTCATCATGGGGGAGGGGAAGAGGACTCCAGTGACAACCTGTGAAGCTCTGGTGAACTCCATGCCCAAGAGGGTTAAGGCAGTGCTGGAAAATAATGGTGTCCACACAAAATATTGACACTTTGGGCCCAATTTGGACATTTTCACTTAGGGGTGTACTCACTTTTGTTGCCAGTGGTTTAGACATTAATGGCTGTGTGTTGAGTTATTTTGAGGGGACAGCAAATTTACACTGTTATACAAGCTGTACACTCACTACTTTACATTGTAGACAAGTGTCATTTCTTCAGTGTTGTCACATGAAAAGATAGAAGAAAAGATTTACAAAAATGTGAGGGGTGTACTTACTTTTGTGAGATACTGTATATATATATATATATATATATATATATATATATATATATATATATATATTAGCAGGAATCTGGCTTAAACTCTTGAGTGGTTTGGAGTAATTGGAGAGCCACGTCTTCCACATTCAGGAGTCCGTTGATTTGGGGAGATGACTGGTGGTGGCCCCAGGGGTCCTAGAAGGTAATTTTGCGCTTTCATGTTATCTTTCATTGAGTCTTCTACTCCAGAGATTCCAAGTCAATAAAACAAATAAAAAAATGTGATTTTGCAATTTTACCTTCAACACAGAGCTGTATTACTATATTACTGTATTATTATATTAATTAACTGCTTCAATACCGGCACTCCCCCCCCCCCCTCCTGCCCAGGCCAATTTTCAGCTTTCAGCGCTGTCACACTTTGAATGACAATTGCGCGGTCATGCTACACTGTACACAAACTGAAATTTTTATCATTTTGTTAATGCAAAAATAACTTTTTTTAATCACCGTTCTGTGCAATTACAGCTGCAAGTCTTTTTGGGGATGTCTCTACCAGCTTTGCACATCTAGAGAGGACATTTCTGCCCATTCTTCTTTATAAAATATCTCAAGCTCTGTCAGATTGGATGGAGAGCGTCTGTGAACAGAAGTTTTCAAGTCTTGCCACAGATTTTCAATGTGATTTAGGTCTGGACTGTGACTGGGCCATTCTAACACATGAATATGCTTTGATGTAAACCATTCCATTGTAGCTCTGGCTGGATGTTTCGGGTCGTTGTCCTGCTGGAAGGTGAACCTCCGCCCCAGTCTTAAATCTTATGCAAACTTTAACAGGTTTTCTTCTAAGATTGCCCTGTATTTGGCTCCATCCATCTTCCCATCAACTCTGACCAGCTTCCCTGTCCCTGCTGAAGAAAAGCATCCCTACAACAATTTTTAGTTATTTGGAAATTCGAATGTATCTGAATTTCCGAATTGCAATAGTAACAAATTTAAACGAATCTCAGATAACGAAACAAAATTTCTGAAGAAATTTGAATTTGAATTGTTTTCAAATTGAATTCAAATTTCCGAAGAGAATAAAATAGAATAGACAATAAAGGAATAAAGTAGAAAATAAAAGAATAGAATAAAAAAGAATAGCGTAAAAAAAAAAAGAACAAAATAGAATGGAAAATAAAAGAAAAGAATGAAATAGAATATGAATTAAAAGAATAGAATATTATAGAGTATAACAGAATAGAAAATAAAACAATAGAAAAAAATAGAACAAAAAATAATGGGATAGAATAAAGGAATAAATTAGAAAATAAAAGAATAGAATAAAAAAGAATAGCATAAAAAAACTAAATAGAATGGGAAATAAAAGAAATAATAAAATAGAATAGAAAATAAAGAAATAGCATAGAAGAGAATAGAATAAAAAATAGAATAGAATGAAATAGAAAGAATAAAGCCATCTTCTGAAATTCTAATTTCAAATAGAATAAATTCAAATCTGAATAAAAAACAGAAAAGAATAGCATAAAAAAACAATAGAATATAAAATAATAGAATTAAAAAAGCAACCATACCAGGACACATGCCCTCAACATGGGGGGGGGGGGTGCTTTGAGGCAGGGGGGCCCTGCGCCCCAACCCCAAAGCACCTCGTCCCCATGTTGATGAGGACAAGAGCCTCTTCCCAACAACCCTGGCCGTTGGTTGACGGGGTCTGCGGGCGGGAAGCTTATTGGAATCTGGAAGCCCCCTTTTAAAAAAAGTGTCAAAAATAAAACACAGTACACAGGTTTTTAAAGTAATTTATTCAGCTCTGGTGTCGCTTCCGATTTCTTCTCCCCTCCCTGGGCCTTCTCCATTCTCCGCTGATGTCTTCTAGCCCTCTCTGGTTCTTCTCCCTCTATCCGCTGTCTTCTGCCTCTGCGGGGTCTTCTCCGCTAGAAGACATCAACGGAGAGTGGAGAGGACAGCGGACAGAGGGAGAAGAACTGGAGAGGGCTAGAAGACATCAGTGGAGAGTGGAGAAGACAGCAGACAGAGGGAGAAGAACCGGAGAGGGCTAGAGGACATCAGCGGAGAAGACAGCAGACAGAGGGAGAAGAACCGGAGAGGACTAGAAGACATCAGCGAAGAGCAGAGAAGACAGAAGACAGAGGGAGAAGAACCGGAGAGGACTAGAGGACATCAGCAGAGAAGACAGCGGACAGAGGGAGAAGAACCGGAGAGGGCTAGAGGACATCAGCAGAGAAGACAGCGGACAGAGGGAGAAGAACCGGAGAGGGCTAGAAGACATCAGCGGAGAGCGGAGAAAACAGCAGACAGAGGGAGAAGAACCGGAGAGGACTAGAGGACATCAGCAGAGAAGACAGCGGACAGAGGGAGAAGAACCGGAGAGGGCTAGAGGACATCAGCAGAGAAGACAGCGGACAGAGGGAGAAGAACCGGAGAGGGCTAGAAGACATCAGCGGAGAGCGGAGAAGACAGAAGACAGAGGGAGAAGAACCGGAGAGGGCTAGAAGACATCAGCGGAGAGCGGAGAAAACAGCAGACAGAGGGAGAAGAACCGGAGAGGACTAGAGGACATCAGCAGAGAAGACAGCGGACAGAGGGAGAAGAACCGGAGAGGGCTAGAGGACATCAGCAGAGAAGACAGCAGACAGAGGGAGAAGAACCGGAGAGGACTAGAAGACATCAGCGGAGAGCGGAGAAAACAGCAGACAGAGGGAGAAGAACCGGAGAGGGCTAGAGGACATCAGAGGGAAGACAGCGGACAGAGGGAGAAGAACCGGAGAGGACTAGAGGACATCAGCAGAGAAGACAGCGGACAGAGGGAGAAGAACCGGAGAGGGCTAGAGGACATCAGCAGAGAAGACAGCAGACAGAGGGAGAAGAACCGGAGAGGACTAGAAGACATCAGTGAAGAGCAGAGAAGACAGAAGACAGAGGGAGAAGAACCGGAGAGGGCTAGAAGACATCAGCGGAGAGCGGAGAAAACAGCAGACAGAGGGAGAAGAACCGGAGAGGGCTAGAGGACATCAGAGGGAAGACAGCGGACAGAGGGAGAAGAACCGGAGAGGACTAGAGGACATCAGCAGAGAAGACAGCGGACAGAGGGAGAAGAACCGGAGAGGGCTAGAGGACATCAGCAGAGAAGACAGCGGACAGAGGGAGAAGAACCGGAGAGGGCTAGAAGACATCAGCGGAGAGCGGAGAAAACAGCAGACAGAGGGAGAAGAACCGGAGAGGACTAGAAGACATCAGCGAAGAGCAGAGAAGACAGAAGACAGAGGGAGAAGAACCGGAGAGGGCTAGAGGACATCAGAGGGAAGACAGCGGACAGAGGGAGAAGAACCGGAAGAGATGCCGGAGCTGCTTAATAAATTACTTTAAAAACATGTGTACTGCGTTTAATTTTTGACACTTTTATTTTAGGTGAATGGGTAGGAGTATAATGTACAGATGCTCATTCACATAGGGTAGGGGCCTGGGATCTGGGGGCGCCTTGTTAAAGGGGTTTTCCTGATTCCGATAAGCCCCCCACACGCAGACCCTGACAACCAATGGCCAGGGTTGTCGGGAAGAGACTCTTGTCCTCATCAACATGGGGGCAAGATGCTTTGGGGTGGGGGTGCAGGGCCCCCCCTGCCCAAAGCACCCACCATGTTGAGGGCATGCGGCCTGGTACGGTTCAGGGGGGGGGGGGGCGCTCACTCATCCCCACCCCCTTTCCTGATCTGCTGGGCTGTGTGCTCGAATAAGGGTCTGGTATGGATTTTGGGAGGACCCCCACGCCGTTATTTCTGTGTGGGGGGTTCCCCTTAAAATCCATACCAGACCAAAGGGCCTGGTATGCTCCTGGAGGGGGAACCCATGCCGTTTTTTTTTTTTACATTGTGAGTGTAGTTCCCCCTAAAGATTCATACCAGACACAGTGCCTGGTAGTTTTGGGGATCAAAGTCGGATCCCTGTTCATTAAAGTGGGACGCATGTCGGACTTCAAGGCGCAGGGCAAATTCGGATCCACAGTCATACAACTGTCGTGTCGTACCAGTGTGAAAGGGGCCTTAATGGTTTTTCTTTGGGGTCCCACCACACACGGCGGAGATGGAGACGTTATTTTTAGCAATGTTACATTGGAAAACATCTCATTAAATAATTGCACTCTGTGTATACATATATATAGTCCTCATTGAGACCAAGGCTCGGCATTTATAAAGTGTATGTCATGTGTCATGTTTTTTTAAAACGCTGGAGACTTGTTGAAATGGCCGAGCAGAACAGAAGACGATTGGTCTTTGCTGACTATGACATCACACAAGCACTCTATAGATTACATTGTTTACACTGTGTCAATGTGTTCCACAGCTGTGTAATTATTTAGTTGCATTTGGCATTTCCTGTTTTATTGAACTTTGGATTTTAATGAGATGCTCAAAAATCTGACCTTTTTCTGGAGAATATCACGAGAGCGCAGTTTACGCTCCTGGGAGCCGCGCGTCCTCTGTGGGGTTTATTGATTGATTATTTATTTATTACAGACATTTTTTTTTTATTTCATGTGAGATGTGTGATTTCTCCACACCCGTCCATCACTCTTTGAGTTTGTCATCACATCCCTCAGGAAGGAAATCCTGGAATACTAATCCGAGAATGCTGCAGTTCCTGGTCTTTGAGTGCCTTAACCCTTTCATGCCTAAGCCTATTTCAGACATTTGTTGCTTACAAGTTAAAATCCATATATTTTGCTGGGAAAATTATTTAGAACCCCCAAACAGAGACAATGTAAAAATAAATATATATATATATATTTTTAGCAGAGACCCTAGAGAATAAAATGGCGATCTTTGCAATATTTTATTTATATATATATATAAATATATATATATATAAATAAAATATTGCAAAGATCGCCATTTTATTCTCTAGGGTCTCTGCTAAAAATATATATATATATATATATATATATATTTATTTTATTTTTTTTACATTGTCTCTTAAAAATTAGAAAAAAAATTCTGATCCCTTTTATTGCTGTCACTAGGAATGTAAACATCCCTTGTGACAGTAATGGGTGGTGACAAGTACTCTTTATGGAGGGTCTAAAAGACCACAAATTCCTCCTTTGCCCCAAAATCACCAAAATCGGCGATTCTGAATACTGTCATTTTATTAAAATTGGCGCCATTGGCAGCCGAGAAAACCGGAATTGACGGCGCTTCCGGGATTTTACATCGGAGACCTGATCGGAGCCGAATCCGGGTCTCAGCCTAGCTGGCGGACGCGCCGAATGGTGGTTCGGATCTTCCGGTGGGAGGGGAGACCCGATCAGAGCCGGCGGAAGGGGGATGTCCCCTCCCGCTCCTTTAGGATAACAGCTGAGCTGCTTTTAGCCGCATCGGTTGTTATCACTAAAAAGCCGACCGCCGGCTCTAAAAAACGGTACCGGAGTGATGCCTGCAGCTGCATATAACCCCTTCAAGCCAAGAGCGCAAATTTGCGTACGATCCGCGTGGGTGGTTAAAGTGGACCTGTCATTTATAGAAAGTTAACCACTTAAATACCGGGCACTTTTACCCCCTTCCTGCCCAAACCATTTTTCAGTTTTCAGCGCTGTCACACTTTGAATGACAATTGCGCAGTCATGCAACACTGTACCCATGGGAAATTTTTATAATTTTTTTTTCTTTTGGTGATATTTAATCTCTACTGGGTTTCTTTTTTTTTTTTGCTAAATAAATGAAAAAAAGACTAAACATTTTAAGCATAAAGGTAACTAGGGATGAGTTGAACTGCCCTGAGTTTGGTTTGAGCAGGGTTTGGATGCCTTCAGAGAAGTTTGGATGACAAATTCAAACCCCATGGGGAACATGTAATTGTGCATTTAAAAAAAATAAAAGGACTCCTGTCCCATAAAGACGTATTCTAACACGAGTTGGGTGGAGCTCATTCGCAATGTCATCAGGCCGTCAGCCAGGTGGCAATGCTGGTATTGTGCTGAATGCGTTTTAAACTCTTGTAAGTACCTTTTAAATAACAAATTCCTTGTTTTGATGACATTGCTCAACCGAGTTCATGTTTCTTTGAGTGGAGTGTACCGACCAAACTGATGAAAAATTGGAGTCTTTGTAACTGTTTTGGAGCCATCTAGTGGTGTGGAGTGCCAGATGCATACTCCCAGGCTGTATTGACCTCTTATAACAGGGGTATAGAAATAATATTTATGGAGGTCCAGTCAGTAACATTTTCTTCCAAATCGCGGTTTAAATCTAATGTTTGTACTATAACACATCACGGTACCCCCTTTACATCACAGCCTCCCTGTACATCAGTGTCTTTAACCTACCCTTCACATCATAGCCCCCATTACATCACAGCCCCCTTTTTACATGAGTGTTCTCAGCCCCTCCTTAAGATCACAACCCCCCTTAACATCACAGTCATGGGCATCCGCACGGGGGGGGGGGGGGGCAAGTGCCCACCCTTCGTGGAGCAAGATGTCTGCACAGTGTTGCCAACCGCCCGTAAATTTACGGGCAGCCCGTAAATTTCAATCCATTTTTGAGCTGCCCGTAAATGCCCATTACGGACGGCGGCTGCCTGTGAAAAATATGGCTGCGGCCGACATTGGAACTGTGCATGCGCAGTTTCAAAGCCTGCCGGGCTCGGGCAAGCTGGTACATGCTCGGCCACTTTCGGCCGAGCGGGTGCATGTGCGGTGAGTTAATGACGTAATGGTGCCGCCTGGTGCCATTTTTGAATGGACAGCAGTTGGCACTCGGCTGTCTCGGAGTCAGCAGCATATCAGCGGACATGCCTCCCGACCCAGAGACCAGACCCCGGCTGGAGCCTGTGGGGACTCCCACCACCACCATGCCACTGTAAGCATGGCCACACGGAGACTGGACCCCTGCACCATCCATGATGCACCATCCACACTGTGGCTGTGCTCACAGTGGAGTGGTGGGAGACTCTCTCCAGCAGCCTTCCTGTTCGCAGGTTCTAACCTCCTTTTGTAGCCTCAAACCTTAAAATGATACCCCCCCCTTGAAAAAAGTTCTGCGGACGCCCATGATCACAGTGTCCATAGTGTCCATAGTCTCCATTAATATTCACATCACAGATGTGGAGCCGACGAATCTGCAGCAACCTTGTGATGCTTTCATGTCACTATGGAGCAAAATCTCTGAGAAATATTAAGGCAGTTCGAAAGGCAAGAGGGGGCCCAACCCGGTACTAGCAAGGGGTACCTAATAAAGTGTCTGGTGAGTGTACATCCAACCTGCGCCAAGACTTGGGGTGTAAAGCACCTGGTTAAGAGGCGAGACAATTGGCGATTCTGCAAGCGCGGTCAGCGGAAATAAGGTTTAGCCGGCGGGTTTTGTCACAGGTACTCCGGCTAATATTGTGTGAAGATAATTTCACAGCGGATAAATTTGTTGGGGATCCTGGTTATTTCACAAAGATATTTTGTAATCCCCATAAATTCAAGCTGCTAACATCGCGGGGAGATAAAGCTGGCGGCGGAATGAAAAGGCCGATTCTGTGACGCGGCTTGTCTGCAGGACGCGGATAAGAAAACCAGAATTTATTTCAGCAGAATTATATTTGGAAAAGCGACTCAGTCGCAATGATGGGGGTGTGGAGGTGACTGTAAATCCACCAGTTAACAACAAAAAGAAGATTTCATTACATGTTGATTTAGGAGGATTACCGAGGGAGCTCGTATATCCAGAAGACCCAACACCCAACACAAGGGAAGCGGCTCAACAAATGTTGCGCAGTGTATCGAGAAATATGAAGACGAGAAGACGCAACCTCTAAACAAACCAACATAGGAAGACAAAGTCAACAGGTTAGGACACCTTAAGGACAAGGGGCATTATATAGACCAGTGGTTTTCATACGTATTGAGACCAAGGCCTGGGAACTTCTTCCAAAACCTTCCATTGCCCAACAGCAAAGAATAAAGTTTATACTCACACTAAAAGTATGGGTAGGCAACGGGGCCAGATCTAGCCTAGTCTGATTTGGGGGGGGGGGTGCAGTAAAAAATGTCAGGGGGCAGAGGATAAGAGGTCAGCAGGGCAGTGTACAGGGGGTTAGAAGGGTAGAGGACAGGGGTCAGAATAGCAGTGTACGGGGTCAGCAGGTTGAAGGTCACGGGTCCAAAGGGAAGTGTAAAAGGACCACAGGGCGGAGGACAGGGGTCAGCAGAGTAGTGTACAGGAGTCCGCAGGGTGGTAATTTCTGGCAGAGCAGAGAACCGAAGTCACTTCAGGTAGGGCAAAGGCTTGGAGGGGGGGCAAAAATGAAATCTGGATCCAGCCATGGTAGGCGAAACATGCATGGAAATACTGGAAGGATCTGGATGGGTCTGGGTGTCACCGTTGGGGGGATAGGGGTTGTAGAGTGGGTAAGGGGACTCTGTAGCAGACTTGGTGGCCCCGTAAGAGAGAAGGTTTGTGAAGGGAGCTCAGGAATACAGTGGGAGGTATGGTGGGCCCTGTGGGATTCTGTTGGAGGTTGTGGGCACTATGAGGGGCTGGAATGAATTTATAAATGAATAAATGAATTTATCCGAAGTTAATAATTATCCAAAATAATGAATGCCGCATCTAAACGAATGGAACGTAATGTATTAATAATAATAAATAACAATACTAATAAAGACTTATTATTATTATTAATTCATTTTGTTCCATTTGTTTAGATGCGGCATTCGTTATTTCGGATAATTCATAACTTCGGATAAATTCGTATTCGTTACGTTCACTAACAGCCAAATTTGAAAGGAAATTCCAATACCTATAATTTAATAGTTAGTTATTATTAGTTAGTTATTTAGGTATTAGTTTACATTTTTGGATTTTCGTTCTTTCAAATTTTCTTTCTTATTTTTGGATTTTCGAATTTCTGAATTTACGAATTTTCAAATTTACGAATTTCAGAATCTTCGAATTTACGGATTTTCAAATTTACGAATTTTCGAATTTACGAATTTTCAAATTTTCAAATTTAGGAATTTCCGAATTTTCAAATTTCCCGGATTTCTGAATCTTCGAATTTACGGATTTTCAAATTTACGAATTTTCGAACTTACAAATTTATGAATTTCGTTATGACCCGAAAAATGAAAAAAAAAAAAAAACGAATGAAACTGAAACGAACAAATTTTTTGGCAGTGCACATGTCTAGTCCTGGCAGACATTGCGTCTGACGGACCAGCTGATTGGCTCCCGCCGTGTCCAGTCACTGTGGGAGCGGGTCGCCGGCGGCGCACGTGCGCACCCTAGACCCCGAAGCGCAGGATCGCTTACAGGTACGGGATCCTGCGCAGAGGAGCCGCTTTGCTGTTGTATATGTACAGTATACGGTCCGCAAGCGGTTAAGATAAAAAAAAACCTTCTGTGTGCAGCAGCCCCCCCCTCAGACCCCCTAATACTTACCTGAGCCCCATCTCGATCCAGTGATGTTGCACAAGAGGATCGGCCGTCCGGGACTCTCCCTTCTCATTGGCTGAGATGGCAGTGGGCACCATTGGCTCCCGCTGCTGTCAATCAAAGTCGGTGAGCCAATGAGGAGAGAGAAGGGGCGGACCAAGCTGTGGCTCCATGTCTGAATGCGATCGTGGGAAATGCGAGCCAGAATGGGGATCTGTCAATGTAAACAGACAGATCCCCGTTCTGACAAGGGAGTAGAGAGAGATCTGCTGTTCCTAGTGATCAGGAACAGCGATCTCTCTCCTCCTCCAGTCAGCCCCCTCCCTACACAGTTAGAAACACCTCCCTAGGGAACACACTTAACCCCTTGATCGCCCCCCTAGTGGTAACCCCTTCCCTGCCAGTGACATTTATACAGTAATCAGTGGCTATTTATAGCTCTGATCGCTCTATAAATGTGACTGGTCCCAAAAACTTGTCAAAAGTGTCCGATCTGTCCACCGCAATGTCGCAGTCCTGCTAAAAATTGCAGATCACCGCCATTACTAGTAAAAAAAAAAAATAAAATAAATAATAATAATAATAAAAATGCCATAAATCTATCCCCTATTTTGTAGACGGTATAACTTTTGCGCAAACCAATCAATATACGCTTATTGCGATTTTTTTTTTTTTTTTTTTTACCAAAAACATGTAGAAGAATATATATCGGCCTAAACTGAGGAAGAATTTTTTGTTTATTTTGTTTTTTTTGGGGGGGGGGGGGATATTTATTATAGCAAAAAGTAACATTTTTTTTTTCGAAATTGACGCTCTTTTTTTTGTTTATAGCGCAATAAATAAATAACGCAGAGGTGATCAAATACCACCAAAACAAAGCTCTATTTGTGGGGGAAAAAAAGGCATACATTGTATTTGGGTACAGCGGCGCACGACCGCGCAATAGTCAGTTAAAGCGACGCAGTGCCGAATCGCAAAAAAAATGGCCTGGCCAATAAGGGGGAAAATTTTCCGGTCCGTAAATGGTTAATTCAACAATTTTTTTTTAATAAATAGATATTATAATGTCTGATGTGTTTTTTACGTTATCAGCGCATTCTGGCATGTTTTTAAAAAAAAAGACCTGCCAGGCTCTTACTTCTCTCTATATACCCCCCCCCCCCCCCGGGGTAAATTCACCATCGCTTTGTGTCCTGGTGACCTTTGTTATCGGGACTGAAAGTGTCCGGAATTCCAAAATGGTACAAAGAGGGGAAAGCATTTCCTTAGTCGCCCCCCCCCCCCCCCCCCCATTGTTTAGCGCAACACTGTAACTTTGTAGCAAGTCCCAAGATTAGAGGCTTCAGCAGGGGCTGATCTGTGTCAGACATTTGTGAACACAGCCAAGAACACCCCAGGATTTCTATGACCGTGTCATCTCTAACCCGGCCATCTCTGACGGGGTACGCGTGCGTCGCGTACCTGGGGAAGTGAAGGTAACAGGATGCAGTATGGGAAGCAGTCAAGTCGGCGGAGGCAGTGGGACGCTTTGGGCAATGTTCTGCTGGGAAGCCTTGGCTCCCGCCATCCATGTGGATGTTACTTTGACACGTCCCACCTACCTAAACACTGTTGGTGACCAAATACACCCCTTCAAGGAAAACTGTATTCCCCCGATGGTAGTGGCCTCTTTAAGTAGGGATAATGCTCCCTGCCACACTGGAAAAAAATTGTTCAAGAATGGTGTGAGGAACAAGGCAAACGAGTTTGAGGTGTTGACTTGGCCTCCAAAATCTCAAATCCAATCTGTGAGAGGTTCTGGAAAAAAACAAGGTTGATTCATGGTGGGCCCCCCGCCTCCCAACTTACGGGACTTAAAGGATCTGCTACTGAGGGCTTGGTGCCAGATACCACAACGTACCTTCAGAGGTTTGGAGGAGTCCACGCCTGGGCTGCTCAGGGCTGATTTGGCAGAAAAAGGCAGACCTACTCAATATTAAGTGGGTGGTCATAAAGTTCTGGCTGATGGATGCAATATATATATATATATATATATATATATATATATATATATATACAGTGGTACCTTGGATTACGAGCATAATTAGTTCCAGGAGAATGCTTGCAATCCAAAGCACTTGCATATCAAAGCGAGTTTCCCCATAGAAGTCAATAGAAACAAAGATAATTTGTTCTCACAGTGACTTCTATGGTATGCAGTACCGCATGTGGCCAGAGGTAGAGGGTGGGGGCGCCAGAGACACTCGGAAACACTCTGAAAGACTCAGGTTTCCGAGTCTCTCAGAGTGTTTTCGAGTCTCTCCGAGTGTATCCGAGCGGCTACGAGTGCCCCCCGGCGCCCCCGCACCTCTGGCCAAATGTGGTACTGCACACTGCAGAGGCTTGAATCCTGCTCGTTTTTGCGAGGCAGCGCTCGCAAAACCAAGTCAGGATTTTTAAAAAATAATAAGCTCGTCTTGCGAAACGCTCGTTAACCGCATAACTCGCAATGCGAGGTATTAATGTATGTCTATACACTGCTCAAAAAAAATGAAAGGAACACTTTTTAATCAGTGCATATCATCAAGTCAATGAAACTCCTGGGATATTGATCTGGTCAGGTAAGTAGCAGAGGAGGGTTGTTAATCAGTTTCAACTACTTTGATGTTAATGAAATTACAATGGGTGCACTAGATGGGCAACAATCAGACGACCTCCAAAACAGGAATGGTTTTACAGGTGGAGGCCACTGACATTTTTTTACCTACTCACCTTTTCTGACTGTTTTTCACTAGTTTTACATTTGGTTAGGGTCAGTGTCACTACTGGTAGCATGAGGAGATACCTGGACCCTATAGAGGTTGGTGTCACTACTGGTAGCATGAGGAGATACCTGGACCCTATAGAGGTTGGTGTCACTACTGGTAGCATGAGGTGATAGCTGGACCCTATAGAGGTTGGTGTCACTACTGATAGCATGAGGTGATACCTGGACCCTATAGAGGTTGGTGTCACCATTGGTACCATGAGGAGATAGCTGGACCCTATAGAGGTTGGTGTCACCATTGGTACCATGAGGAGATAGCTGGACCCTATAGAGGTTGGTGTCACCATTGGTACCATGAGGAGATAGCTGGACCCTATAGAGGTT